>NC_056574.1:27722601-27905101 GCF_018340385.1 Cyprinus carpio | reverse complement strand
CTGTTGCTAAAATTATAAATGTTAAAATATATTAAAACAGAAAATAGTTTTATTAATTGTAATGACATTTCACAACATTTTTAAACTATATTTTTGATCATCAAATGCAGACCTTTTTTTATTTTTACTGACCACAAACTTTTGTACAATTGTCAGATCTATAGTATAACAGATGCTGTTTATCTGTGTCTATGTTATACTCTTACACCTCTTGCCTTAGGGAAAAACAACACTTGGATTCAATACAAATGGCACCTCTCATATCAGAAACTGTCAAAACCTTGTCACAATGTTAGCAGTTTTGAACAGTTGCTGTCCTTCCCAAACTATTTATTTACTTGTCATGACACTGCCAGCCTGTGCCAGCTCTGTACAGTTCATAAGTTTGTGCCATTACAAATCCAGAAACACCATGCAAATCAATTTATTCGAGTCAGCCTTTTATGAAAACCACAAGTGATTGATGTGCTGATTCCTAAAATCAGTCATCTAATCAAAAGAGCTCTTCTGATATTTTAAAAGCCATGTAAGAGGAATCCTAATTGCCAAAGTACGCCTACAATCACACCTGCAAGGGCAGAGAAAAGTCAGTGGGTGCATCGATTTTCACATTTCCTTCGAGGATGAAACATCAGTCTTTCAGCAATAAGAAAAGCCAAGATTGATTGATTTGGTGACATTTCTGAAGATGAGCTAAGAGCCTCTCAGACAGATTTTTTTCTTTGTCTTGTCTGTGTTTAATAGAAGAATTGGTCTTGACAGAGAGTTCAGATGCATTGGAGTTCAAAGGTATAGCTCACCCAAAAATGAAACTCTCATTATATACATTCATTTTAGTTTTTGGGGGAAAACAGAAAAAAAGGAAAAAAAGAAAAAAAAAACAGAAACCGAAAAACATCTCCTCTGCTACAACAGAGAGGGAGATTTTCAGTGAGTCATGAATTGAATTCCAGTCTTTTCATCACACAGCGTTATTGTATGACTTCAGAAGACTTTGAAAATGCTGCACTCTCAGAAAAAAAAAAAGTACAAAAGCTGTCACTGGGATGGTATCTTTTCGAAAGGTACACTTTTATACCTTTTAGGTACTAATATGTAAATTTAGGTACTATGCACCTTTAAGGTACCAATAAGGTGTACCATTTGAAAAGATAGCTTTTGTACCTTTTGTTCTGAGAGTGTGTAATGGAGGAGTCACAAGTATGCAGTAAGGATGTTTTTCAGCTGGTCTGTAGTTTAGAATTTATGTCCAGAATCTTAAATAAAATAAACTAAAATACTTATGATATTGACACACTACAGCTATAAATTATAAGCTATATATCACTTTTGCAGGAAAACAGTTATTTACAATGCTTACAATATCTATCTGTAATAGGTTTGTAATTCATACATTCAAGCCAAACATGACGCTTCATTTTTAATTCTGAAGGAGTGTGAGGTAAGATGTAAGTATATTTGACAACTGTTTTATGATAAAAATGTCAAATGACCAACAGTAATATCTAGTGATGCAAAATAATCGACTTTTTCACAGTTTAGACTATAATTTCCGAGATTCATATAATTCATAACTGATGAGACAAGAAATATTAAAGGAGCTGTTTTCAACATATAAGGAATACAATTAAGAATGAATGTGTAAATATTTTTAAATAGTTAAAATAGATTACTTTAAAATAAACTGTGGTTCTTTTAATACCACAGTTTTAAGAGAATAAAGAAAGTCTTCTTCACCTTTCTTTATTCTCTTAAATCCCTTTATGTATTTTAATTATTTAACTCCTTTAAAAGTAATTAAATAATTTAAACCCCCAATATTTGAAAATGTTACAGCTTTGGGATAGAGTGAGCAATTTTCATTTCTGCCTAAGAACTGTAATGTTAAAGAAATGCTGCACTGTATTTTTTTAAATTACAGATGATTACAATAAATGACGAAACAAAGAAACAATGACAGTGCTGTGCGGATGCATCATGCACATGTATTCCCACACACCAATTTTGCACTTAAAACCATTTTCTACTTCCAATGTCAAGCACTCCACGTCATGGAAATCAACAAAGTGTTTGTCCACATGCGTCATGCATGTGTGTTTGTGATGGGCTCATCAGGAACATCAGTGCTCATGTTTTAACTGTGGTCCCTCTCCACAACAGTGGGCTTACTGTTTAATGAGAGACCCTTTGGGCCATGGTGAAAGGCCAAGAGCCTTTGTAATTATTATGATTACAGTGAGTGGCAATCAGAGGCCAACCTGTCATCTCTCTTCACCTCCACACTGCCACCACTGCAGGGGGGATCTCCAAGACACATGCACAAGCATGCTTTTGTGCTCTGCGAGTGTGTGTGTGTGTGTGTAGGTGAAGTGTGTGAACAGTTTGTGGTGGCCACAACAGCATCTGTCAATTTGTACGAGTTGTCAAAATGACAACTACACGCACACACATACACACACCCAGTATTAATTAGCTCATTCTTCATGTCATACAGTACTATCTGTGTCACATCCATTTCTATCTGCTCAAACGGCTTGACAGGCAGCAGGATTTACCTATAATAGCAATTGGGGTGTTAACTTATTAGTGAGTTTCATTAGCGGTGCTTGCTAATGTAAACATCACTATTAATATTGCTCATACAGTATGTGCAGTGAGTGATTCAAGGAAAAAAAAAAAAACACTTCTAAAAATTAAAGTAATGCAATAAAGTAATAGTGGGGTACAAATCAAATAATGGGGCTTACTGAGAAGATGTGTATAATTACTCTAAGAAATCTAAGAAATATCTAGCCAGCAGAGTATGATAAAAATTCAGAGTAGTCTCTTTTTGTCGCAAATGACTTTTTGTCCAAAAAATCTTCAAGTATGTGGTGTCTTTTAAATTATTTTACTGCTCCTGATTGCGTCAGAGGCTGTATGATCCCAAATTGTAAACATCAAAGAAAGGCTCCTTTAATATTTTTTCTCCTTTTTCCTTCTCCAGGAGAACCAGCTGACGATATTGATCGTGCTTCCTTTTGTTTTTCCTCAGAAGACATTTGATCTCGCAAGTCTCCTTGAAATCTCGTCTCACTATGAAAATGATACTACATTCTGCAGGTGTGTGGTCTCGCGGTCTGGCTGAATCATGTAATGTGTGCATTCGGAGGATTATATTGTTAAATGTCAGTAGAAACTGTCCTTCACACTGTACGATTTTAGCCCCATTTTTCAGTCACCGTCAGTTTTGTAAAAATCGCAGACAAATGCCGGAAATCGGAGGCAAATCGGTGCTCGTTCACACAAGTGACTGTAGAAACCGATTGATATTTAGTAAAATGTATTTATGACAAAGAACAAAACTGCACAGTTGCAGATATTATCTGTCGTTAAACACACACTTTATCCTCTGTTTCTCTCTGCGCCGCCGCAGTCCGCAGATTGAAAAAGAACACGCTGACATACGAAGAGGAGACGATCGAAATCTGCCGCCGTTTTCATATGAAATTTAAAGGGGACTGAGGCGATCACAAATTCGTGTACAGTTTATGGAGCTAATCGCAAAATTTTAGGGGGCTGAGTATTCATTTAGCCCACCTAAAAATGGCCTAGCGACGCCCATGCTTACGATCTTGTAATTTCCCTTATCAATTCTCACGTGTGTTTGGTTGTGAAACATAGTTTGTAGGCAAAGCAGAGTTGTCTGCGATTCTTCCTACTGAACAGTTGTGTAATGTGTGATCCCCTTCCGCTGATCCATCATGTAGTGTGCAACTAGATGAATCGTGCAGTGTGAGAACAGCAGCAATCTGATGACTTTGAAAATCATGCAGTGTGAACCCATTAGTCCATGGTCTCCACAAGTTTTAAAATCAGTTAAGATTTGAAAACCATCTACTGTGTCCCAGGCCTTAGCAATGTGGTAAAAACACCTTTAAAAGCCTTGGCAACTACCCACAACACCAGCATTGTGGTAATAACTTTTACATGGGCAACACAGCCTTCCAACCAATGCTAAATTATTTGGGGGAAATTTTTCTGATAGTTGTGATTGTGAATTAAAATGTGAAAGGAAAAAAGCTACAGGTTGGCTGATGGCTTGTTTGCAGGGCTGCAAATTTTTGCAAAAAAAAAAAAAAAAAAAAAAAAAAAAAAAAAAAAAACCTTTATTTATTAACTATTTAACTTGGTTTATTTATATTATAATTGTATTATAATTAATTATTATTATAATTAATACAATTTAATAACAAAATTATTTTATTTTTTCTACAGTCACAAATCAATTAAAATATTAAAATGATTGTAATATTTCACTTAACTTATCTAAGAAAATATAATAATAATAAACATAATTTACAATATAACTCTATGCTATACTACTTCATTTTCAAATGTCACTGATTGCTGATTTTGGCTGAAAACATGGGGAGCTCTTAAAGCTTCTGTTTTATTGACAACAGACAGTTTATAAGTGCTTCTCATTACAATTTTGGAGAGATGGTAGGCTTGTGTTCCCAAATGCACATTATCATTAACCCAAACTGCTGGAGTCTGTGTGAAGCAGCATTTACTGCAAACTGAGCTGCTCTGAGACACTGAAAACACCGTGACCTGCTAGTGTGTAAAAGAACAGTGAAACACACAGCACACATATTTCATTAATTAAATCACAATTTAATAATCGCACTAAGCCATAATCACAAATTTGGTTTTATTTATTTCAATTAATCATGCTACTGCCAGCCATCCAGAATACCCCAGCAATCCCTTAGCAATGTGGTAAAAGCTACCAATGACCCTTAAACGCTTTGCAAAGGCAAGCACCTAAAAGCAACCCTGAACATTTCTTACAAACAATATTACAAATCTTGTGCCTTAGTACATATCTACATAGAGCAGGGGTAGACACTTACGAATTAATGAATATTAATGTATCAGAGTGGAGGTTTCTCATTAGCGTGTAGTCAAAAAGAGAAGCACACTCATAAAGGTAATGTAAGGTTATAGAGTTAATTCATCAGGTGCAGTCTTCTACTTTGAGTCGACACTTTCATTTACATTTCCCGCATAACAAAGGAGAAGACACAGAGGCTTCAACTTTCTTTATTTTAGCTTGGGGCTTCCTGCAGGTTGGTCACACAACTACACAAACTACCTAAACAAAATGGGCCCATGGCTGACATGTTGGTAAAGTTACAAAATCAAGCTTTTACAAATTCACACAATTCATATTTACAGCTAAAATAGATCTTATAGCTTCTTTTTAAATCTCTGATATTCTAATACTAAATCTAATCTGTTTATATTCTCATATGCACTTTAGCTCACAGCAGCCATACATTTTGATTACATTTAATTTTTAGTAAGCGCAAATCTTTTGCAACTGTTTGCAAATGTTGTTTCCGGGTGTCTGCTGCAAGGATTTCTAATATAGGGTGTTCAGTTAAATAGCATTTATGGCCATTAAGATGAATGGGAAAGCTAACAGATCTCTCTCTCTCTCTTGGTATATTAGACCTCACTGACCCATACTAAGATCCATTACCCCTCTGAGCCTATGTTAAATTTCTTTTATAGCAGTTTCTTTTTCACCATGTTCTTTGAAGCAGATTAATCAAAGTCGTGCTCTTATAACTAATGGCAAGCACATGAAACGCCCAAATAACAAAAATAAATAACAAGCAAAGCTAACCAAATAGTTGTGTTTAGGGATGTTTTTGGTTTCTTAAAAACAGGTTACACACAATGCACTGCTGGGGAACTCCAATTAGAGTGTGCTGCTCAATATTTCCAGCCTAAAGTATCAAAATCCTAGCATTACTAATGCAAAAATTTCATAATTTAATGCAGAGAATATTCTTATAGACTTCATCGTCAATGTGTCCAGTTTACACATCTTTTCTGCAATGGGTTTCTTATGGTATGTAAATACTATAAAATTAAATTGAATTATTTATCAGTTTACCAGTAATGAAAAGCAAATTATTTGTTAATAAAAGTAAGCTCTTTCCTCTTCTACAGCAATATAATACTGTTCATGCTACAAGTGTCCTATTGCAGTGGTTCTCAACCGAAGGGTCATGATCCAAAAATGGGTTGCAGGTCTGTTATAATAGGGTCGCGGACAGCAGGGGAAAAACACTGCTAAATTGAGTCCAGATTGTTTTGGAGGGCTTTTAAAAGCATTAAATTTTTATTTTTTCCTTGTTTGCTGCCTGTCATGCCACAGCTCAGAACAGGTGCCATGAGCAAAAATGCTAAATATCAAATGCACATTATGAGTGCAACAAGAACTTACGCATATAATGTAACTTCTTAATTCTTTTTGTTTTTCCCTTGAAAAACTATATTCTGTATGTATCATGGTTTCCAGAAAAATATTAAGCAATTGTTTTCAACATTGAGATATATATATATATATATATATATATATATATATATATATATATATATATATATATATATATATATATATATATATATATATATATAAAAATAAAAAACGGTTTCTTGGGCATCAAATCAGCATATTAGAATTATTTGTGAAGGATCATGTGACACTGAAGCCTGGAGTAATGATGATGAAAATTCAGATTTGCCATCACAGGAATAAATTGCAATATAAAATATATTTAAGCATTAAAATAAGAGAGCATAAGAGAGTTTTAACATTTTAAAAACTCTTACTAAACCCAAACTTTTGTCTGAATAGAACAGAATAGAGATACCATGTGAGAAACACGGCCCCACTGTGTAAGAAATTTAAAATTGAGATATCAGCTATATATATTACCTCTTTAATAAATGAGACTGAAAAAAATAATGGAGTAAAATTAATGTTTTTGGCCATTTAGTACCATTTGGCAAGTATACAATCTCTTCTACAACTAAGCTTTAAAAGTCGAATTGCTTCAGCTACTTTCTGCTAATTGCCAATGACAAACGAGTCTAGATAAGCCTCAGTTATCATGAACTGTCCATTACATACCATTTTGTCAACATAATGACCAAATTTATGATTCAGCAACATTTATGACATTCTTTGGCCCTCCAAAATGCAATCTGGTGCAATGAATGACACTTAAAAAAAAGGCTTTAAATGCTGAATCGAGTGAAGATCATGAATCATAACTCTGCTGACAACAGGAGGCTTTATTCAGCACAGCTAAGCAAAACAAGTCTGAAGCAGGCACATTGACACAGCAATTGTTAAGAGCTCTCTTATCCTAGCCGAACACACACAAGCTGCAGAGTAAACAATTGTCGCTATGCAGTTACGCTCCACTTCATGCTGAGGAGCATTTCATGAGACTCAAGCTAAACGTTACGTCTGACACATCATCTGACCTTTAGGAAAACAACCACTTAAAGCAGGTTTATCATGATTCAATCAGTGTCAGTCTTTATTTATTGTAAAAAGCCCATATGAACCTTTGTAAACTGTATGAATCATAAGAGACTGAGACAAGCAGTGGCATTCAACTGTAAATAAGTACATAGTGGAATTCGAGAACCAAATGCCCCATGTGCCCTCTGGTGTACCGAGCCACTATTCGCATAAAACAATCATCAGAATAAGCATTCTGAGTTTAGCCTAGGCTCACTGCTAAACTTTTAGGGACTTGCAAAAACATAGCCGATGCAAATAAATGTAAATATGTGATGATTATGTGCATGATTATGGTAATTACATAGCTGGCATACTAACACACCCATTTAGCTATGAAAGTAAGAACATAAAATTCAAAGAAAATTCATACTAATGACATGTTGGATTTGTAGTCTGCACTGCATAAGCCAAGAAATTCAAAAATGTGTCTTTTTTGTTGTTGCTGTTTCCCGTGTTGGGGATACTTTTAAAGGGTCATGAAACTCACCCATATCAACACAGTTACAGGGAGTAAAAAGGTGTGCTGGACAGAGTTTTAAATTAATGGAACGCAGAGTCCCAAAAGTACCCAAAAATAGTTTGGCTTTTTTTTTTTTTTTTTTTTTTTTTTTACAGAAATAAAATTAATTCGCCAAGGGTGCATTAAGTTAATCAAAAGTGACAGTAAAGACATTTATAATGTTACAAAAGAGTTCTTCTTCTGAACTTTCTTTGCATCAGAGAATTCTGAACAACCATCTACATCACTGACATACACAAATAAATTTCGAGCTACACAACTAAATGTCTATCATAAGCCATTTTTCCTGTCAAAATGAGTTTGTTTGGAATTATTCAGCCTTTAAGAACAAGCAGAAGACATTGCCGGTTCTTTCAGGAAGTGGGCGGAGCTAATAGTGGCAGTCCCATTAGCTAGTACTTACCTTTTACCGATCAAGCTAGATTTCAGCGAATACAGACAAATTGATATTCATTAAGCCAACAGCTTATCAGACATTAGTTTGTTTTTTTTATTAGTTGTAGTACAAGTAGTGGTATTTTATCAGTATTTATTATTGGTTTATTTTATTTTTGGATTTATTTATTTTACATTGTAAAATTTATTTAATATTTTTAAATTGTAATACAATTTTACAATATTCATGCAAGTCATGCTGGCTAGTATGACCACAAATAATGACTTCAAAAAAATGCTGCTGATCCTAAATAACATTTGGAAATTGATATAAGAGATCATTACTGTCAAAATAGTTCAAATTTTCCTGACTATTTTGGTTTGTAAGAATCCAGAACACAGCCCAGCAGTTATTTGGGTCATGCTGCACAGAATGTACCAGAAAGGAAATACCTTCAGTCATTAAGCTGAATATACAATTCCCCCCACAAGTTTGTAAATTGATAGTAGTCCCATATTTTATTATTTTATTTGCTGCTAAGCAACAGTGAATTTGCAACAAATCATAATGAGTGAGCATTCTTATTTTCCTGTTAGTTGAAGAAATGTGTCCCACATAAATATTGAACAGCCTCAGAGATGCGACACATCATGCCATACATTCTTCAGCCTGTGCAATGAATCTGCCTAAACAGGAAAATATTTAATTACCTGAGAGAATCAGAATTATAATCCAGGTCACAGTTTATTTTCCAAATTATCCAGGTTATTAATTGCTAATATGTTGCTATGCTGTTGCTAGGTGTTGAACCAAGTCAGAAGAACCAAGTTTCTGTTATTCTGGTCTCAAGATATTAGCTCAAAGATTTTTTTTTTTTTTTTAAGTGAAAATTATATGTCTGATCACTTAGAATACCACACCACTCTTCAACAAGCTGCACATTAGATATAACAATTCAGTTTTGACAAAAAGACTAAAAGTCATCCTGCATATTAGGAAAATAAAATATTGTTTTGTCTGATTCTCTTTGGCTAATAACTGATAAATGGCAGATAGCAAAATTCTACACTAAATGTTATACTATATCAATGTATAATGCTATAATAAAAGTTAAAATGTTACTGTTTTAAAAATTTACCAATTGTTGTAAACTATTGTACACTGTTTTAAAAGTGAATTTTAAACACTAAAAGTGAATTTTTGAACACTTTTTATTTTATATTTTTCTGTTGAAAAGTTTTTGGTGAGTGTAATTTTAGATGGGTATTATTAAAGTTATTTGTTATGTATGAAATAATGTTTTTTTTAATTTAAAACTGTTTTCTATTTCAGTATATTTTAAAACATAATTTATTCCTGTGATGGCAAAGCTGATTTTTCAGCATCATTACTCCAGTCTTCAGTGTCACATGATCCTTCACAAATCAACTGAATATGCTGTTTTGCTGCTCAAGAAATATTTGTAATTAAAGGTAGCTTGTGCTGCTTAATATTGTTGTAGAATCAGTGATACAATATTATTCAGGATTCTTTGATGAACAAAGTTGCAAATACTGTTATACGCATCCTGAGCACATGAACAAAGGAAGTCGTATTTACAAGTGGGAAGCCCTTAACTCTATATAATACACAAGATGCAGAGTCGTGACATTGAAAGGGACAAATTGAAACATGCTCAAAAACTGCTGATGTATAATATAGATAATAATAATATATCTATTTTTTATGACTAAGGTATGACATTTCTGAGCAACAAATGAGTCCCATTTTCCACGGCTATGAGCTATTTTAGAAGTCTTTTTTGTGAATAATCTTTAGAAAGTCACAGAACATGGATGAAAGGAATGTGACCATTCAGCCTGATAATGATGAGTGTCAGAGAAATGATTGAGGTGCTACTCCTTTTTCTCCATCTATACATTATACCAGCCTCTTGTGTTTTCTTTTCCTAAATCACAGGCATGCATTTCCATTAGACACTGACCCAATCAAGGTTTCCCATCTTCTTCTAAGACAAACAACTCATTCAGACTTAATCTGGATATGGGCTAGTCTAGTCAGGTTTGCCATTTTCCCTAGATAGAAACTGTATCTAGGACACACCGGTTAAAAGCTTTTTATGAATTAGGTTAATGGCTATTCTGTCTCAACACAGAGTGAAACATGCATTTTTCTGGTCTATAATTGCTATAAGCAGTGGTAGCAGGTACAAAATCTATAATTGTCTACAAGGTTATAATTGCAGGAGGCTGTTACTGGTAATACAACAAATGACCACTTTTATATTTAGTGACTACCTCTGTAGGCCAGTTTGCAGTACAAGACTGATGTTCACTTGAAAGAGGAAACTTGGTTAGGACACCTGTTCAACTTTTTTTAAAGCCAAAATTATTCACTTGAAGTCCAAGGCAAAACATTTCAGCTGAACTTGTGGAAAAAGTTTGGATATCTGAATGGGTTTTTTGACTCCAAAATAACTTACCTGAAATGACTGACATTGCCTTTAAGTAGAAGAGCTGATGCTGAAGTAAACTAACTGCTGCACAGAGTCCATTTCTTATAGACACATTATAAACCCTAAATTATCACTTAGCGAATATATATATATATATATATATATATATATATATATATATATATATATATATATATATATATATATATATATTCGCTAAGTGATAATTTAGGGTTTATAATGAGACATTATGCAATTGAATGCATCAAAAAATGAAACCTGACAGCAAACAAAATGTCACCTCTTATGAGTCTCTTAAACTCTAGGATTTACTTTGTTCAGTGCACATGATGCATATTTTACTGCTATGAGAAAATGAAATGCTCTGCCATTAACTATAATGAGACTAATATCCTAGAGGGCAAAGTGACCCCTCACACATCATACTTTCTAATTGCCTGTAATTCTACATCCTAATAATGTCTGTACATTATCAGCCTATTATTTTCCATATTGAGACCTAAGCGGTACTCGTATGTGTATAGTCCACGGTATAGCCTTAGAGCCCGTGTTTCCCCGGCAGACTTCTGCCTTCCCAAGAGGGTTTTAATCACCTCAAATTTCTCCATATACACCTAAACGGATGCTATATGTGTATTTGCTCCCGAGACCTCCTTCGGGAAGGATGGGGCTTCCGCAGCGTCCCTGTTCCAAGCGAATGGGTACGTTTTCCCAGTGTTATCTAATCTCACCCAGTGAGGTAGTGCTTTGACAATGGTGAGTACTTGTTCCGAGCCCCGGCCTACACCTAATAGGGGCGCAGGCCGCTCGCACAGGGCACTGGAAGGGGCAGCACCCATGGCGCTTTAGTAGGGATCCCATTTTCTTCGGTCACCGACGTGGCGTCGAGAGTGACCGACTGAAAGGGAACATCTCGGTTACGTATGGTAACCCTCGTTCCTTGAAGGAGGGAACGGAGATGCCACGTCCCGTCGCCATGGTTGCTGTACCACCGCTGAGCCGCCGGGTCTCCGGCTCGGCTCCTCAGCGAAAACCTGGTATTCATTGCACCTGCTGCCTTATTATACTCACGCTGTGATCAGCGGCAGCTGGATGCAATAATTGCATGCCAATGTGCATTGGCTCGTTTAGTTTACACTCGAAGTAGATTGGTCTATCAAAGCGATATCCCATTTTTGTCGGTCACCGACGTGGCGTCTCCGTTCCCTCCTTCAGGGAACGAGGGTTACCATACGTAACCGAGACGTTACAGGGAGTAAAAAGGTGTGCTGGACAGAGTTTTAAATTAATGGAACGCAGAGTCCCAAAAGTACCCAAAAATAGTTTGGCTTTTTTTTTTTTTTTTTTTTTTTTTTTTTTTTTTACAGAAATACAATTAATTCGGCAAGGGTGCATTAAGTTAATCAAAAGTGACAGCAAAGACATTTATAATGTTACAAAAGAGTTCCATTTCAAAGAAATGTTCTTCTTCTGAACTTTCTATGCATTAGAGAATTCTGAACAACCATTCACATCACTGACATACACAAATAAATTTCGAGCTACACAACTAAATGTCTATCATAAGCCATTTTTCCTGTCAAAATGTTCGAGTTTGTTTGGAATTATTCAGCCTTTAAGAACAAGCAGAAGACATTGCCGGTTCTTTCAAGAAGTGGGCGGAGCTAATAGTGGCAGTCCCATTAGCTAGTACTTACCTTTTACCGATCAAGCTAGATTTCAGCGAATACAGACAAATTGATATTCATTAAGCCAACAGCTTATCAGACATTAGTTTGTTAGTTTGTTTTTTATTAGTTATTTTATTAGTTATTAGTAGTGGTATTTTATCAGTATTTATTATTGGTTTATTTTATTTTTGGATTTATTTATTTTACATTGTAAAATTGATTTAATATTTTTAAATTGTAATACAATTTTACAATATTCATGCAAGTCATGCTGGCTAGTATGACCACAAATAATGACTTCAAAAAATGCTGCTGATCCTAAATAACATTTGAAATTGATATAAGAGATCATTACTGTCAAAATAGTTCAAATTTCCTGACTATTTTGGTTTGTAAGAATCCAGAACACAGCCCAGCAGTTATTTGGGTCATGCTGCACAGAATGTACCAGAAAGGAAATACCTTCAGTCATTAAGCTGAATATACAATGTCCCCCACAAGTTGTAAACTGATAGTCCCATATTTTATTATTTTATTTGCTGCTAAGCAACAGTGAATTTGCAAATAAATCATAATGAGTGAGCATTCTTATTTTCCTGTTAGTTGAAGAAATGTGCCACATAAATATTGAACAGCCTCAGAGATGCGACACATCATGCCATACATTCTTCAGCCTGTGCAATGAATCTGCCTAAACAGGAAAATATTTAATTACCTGAGAGAATCAGAATTATAATCCAGGTCACAGTTTATTTTCCAAATTATCCAGGTTATTAATTGCTAATATGTTGCTATGCTGTTGCTAGGTGTTGAAGTGAAAATTATATGTCTGATCACTTAGAATACCACACCACTCTTCAACAAGCTGCACATTAGATATAACAATTCAGTTTTGACAAAAAGACTAAAAGTCATCCTGCATATTAGGGATGCATTGAAAATAAAATATTGTTTTGTCTGATTCTCTTTGGCTAATAACTGATAAATGGCAGATAGCAAAATTCTACACTAAATGTTATACTATATCAATGTATAATGCTATAATAAAAGTTAAAATGTTACTGTTTTAAGAATTTACCAATTGTTGTAAACTATTGTACACTTTTTTAAAAGTGAATTTTAAACACTAAAAGTGAATTTTTGAACACTACCGTTCAAAAGTTTGGGGTCAGTAAAATTTTTAAATGTTTTTCAAAGAAAAAATACTGTAAAACAATAATATTATGAAATAATGTTTTTTTTAATTTAAAACTGTTTTCTATTTCAGTATATTTTAAAACATAATTTATTCCTGTGATGGCAAAGCTGATTTTTCAGCATCATTACTCCAGTCTTCAGTGTCACATGATCCTTCACAAATCAACTGAATATGCTGTTTTGCTGCTCAAGAAATATTTGTAATTAAAGGTAGCTTGTGCTGCTTAATATTGTTGTAGAATCAGTGATACAATATTATTCAGGATTCTTTGATGAACAAAGTTGCAAATACTGTTATACGCATCCTGAGCACATGAACAAAGGAAGTCGTATTTACAAGCGGGAAGCCCTTAACTCTATATAATACAAAAGATGCAGAGTCGTGACATTGAAAGGGACAAATTGAAACATGCTCAAAAACTGCTGATGTATAATATAGATAATAATAATATATCTATTTTTTATGACTAAGGTATGACAGTCTGAGCAACAAATGAGTCCCATTTCCACGGCTATGAGCTATTTTAGAAATCTTTTTGTGAATGATCTTTAGAAAGTCACACAACATGGATGAAAGAAATGTGACCATTCAGCCTGATAATGATGAGTGTCAGAGAAATGATTGAGGTGCTACCCCTTTTCCTCCATCTATACATTATACCAGCCTCTTGTGTTTTCTTTTCCTAAATCACAGGCATGCATTTCCATTAGACACTGACCCAATCAAGGTTTCCCATCTTCTTCTAAGACAACAACTCATTCAGACTTAATCTGGATATGGGCTAGTCTAGTCAGGTTTGCCATTTCCCTAGATAGAACTGTATCTAGGACACACCGTAAAAGCTTTTTATGAATTAGGTTAATGGCTATTCTGTCTCAACACAGAGTGAAACATGCATTTTTCTGGTCTATAATTGCTATAAGCAGTGGTAGCAGGTACAAAATCTATAATTGTCTACAAGGTTATAATTGCAGGAGGCTGTTACTGGTAATACAACAAATGACCACTTTTATATTTAGTGACTACCTCTGTAGGCCAGTTTGCAGTACAAGACTGATGTTCACTTGGAAGAGGAAACTTGGTTAGGACACCTTTTCAACTTTTTTTAAAGCCAAAATTATTCACTTGAAGTCCAAGGCAAACATTTCAGCTGAACTTGTGGAAAAAGTTTGGATATCTGAATGGGTTTTTTGACTCCAAAATAACTTACCTGAAATGACTGACATTGCCTTTAAGTAGAAGAGCTGATGCTGAAGTAATATATGTTGTGCAGAGTCTATTTCTTATAGACACACAGATTACTGAAGAAAAAAAAAAAAAAAAAAAAAAAAAAAAAAAAATATATATATTATATATATTATATATATATATATATATATATATATATATAGATATATATATATATACATATATTCGCTAAGTGATAATTTAGGGTTTATAATGAGACATTATGCAATTGAATGCATCAAAAAATGAAACCTGACAGCAAACAAAATGTCACCTCGTATGAGTCTCTTAAACTCTAGGATTTACTTTGTTCAGGGCACATGATGCATATTTTACTGCTATGAGAAAATGAAATGCTCTGCCATTAACTATAATGAGACTAATATCCTAGAGGGCAAAGTGACCCCTCACACATCATACTTTCTAATTGCCTGTAATTCTACATCCTAATAATGTCTGTACATTATCAGCCTATTATTTTCAGCCAGGACATTTTCTGCTTGAAAAGGTCGCTTGAAGACTACCAGTCCTGGCATATTTGCAGTTCATTCTCAGAGGACAAATGTATGTGGCCTGGAAAAGTTTTGTTTTTATTTTAACAAAGATACAATACATTAAACTCAAAGCTATTTCCATAGATTAAGTGATATGAATTAACCAACATTCTCATGCAGAAAATCATACAAGCAGCAAATATACCACATTTTACAATTACACCGATTTAGCTAATTAGCTACACTAGCCCTCAGTCAGGTGCCAAACTCAACTTTATTATAATATTTTGTATCGATATGGCTGTGCAAATTAATCCTCCTTCCCGGTGATTATTCTAGTTAAGCATAGTGCCGCAGCTTGATAAAAACCACAATTAACTGAAGCTAATTATATTCACTTTATATTCATTCATATACCATGCCTGATTTACATTGCCACAGAGAACAACTGCTAGTTTTAATGCCCTGCCATCTGAAATAGGAGGATTTAAAAAGATATTCCCTTCAAAAATGAAACATTTCTCATCATTTACTCTAAAAGATTTCTAAAAGATCACGTGATTCCAAAAAAGTAATGGCTTCTGACAAATTCGGCTTTGTCATCACAGAAATAAATTACATTTTTAAATATATTACAATAGAAAATGGTTAAATAAACAATTGTAATAATATTTCACAATATTATTGTTTTTATTGGATTTTTGATCAAATAAATGAAGCCTTGGTGAGTATAAGAGATGTCTTTCAGAAACATTTTAAAAACCTAACTCTAAACTTTTGCCTGGTAGTGTGTATTTTACATTCTTAGTCTGTGTTACATTTGCTAAATCCTTTCACTGAAAATATAAAATGTAAGTCTCTTAGAGGTCAGTGTAAGTTTCTCCTTCACTCTAGGTCTGTTTTTTTTCCAATCAGCCAATGAACTTCAATGGCACTCAAACTGTGGTGAGTGTACCATTGGTGGATCACTGCTCTATAACAAATCAAACCTCTCACTCACTCTGATTTAATCTCCCCTGTTCCCTGTAACACATACACATTACACTCACACTTTCATTCTGTCTGTTTCTCTGTTATTTATCCTTCCGCCTCTTTCAATTCTTGCTCACAAGCGTGAACATTCTCCTGCATGTTCCTCTCTTGAAATAGGCATATTTTTTAAATAATCCAAAAGTTTCACTTTCACAGCTGAATACTTGGGCTCAAAAAGAACAAAGGTTTGACTGCCCTTTTGAGAAATTGAGATATGCTTTGTCGAAACAATATATATATATATATATATATATATATATATATATATATATATATATATATATATATATATATATATATATATATATATATATATATATAACATCTTATATTCTTCTTCCTAATCCTTGTAGACAAAAACATGGTTAAAGCAGTACTTCTGAATCAATCTGAAATGTTAGAGACAATGTAACTACCAGAGACACGATGACAGTATATGTAAAAACTAACTTAGCTGTTAGTTATTTTCAAATCAAAGTCAATTTTTAAATAAAGTTGTGTATGTGTTTATAAGCGAAAGTATTCTTAAATATGTGTGCGTAAATAAGTATGCTTTGTGCTTCTTGCACAATATTAAATGCCCAGTGTGCAGCTCTAAAAGTGCTTTCAATGTTTTTTCCAAAACAGATGAATGTGACTGTGGCAACATTTTAAGTTGGTTGCTGAACGTACCACTACAGTTCAGAACTGAATTGTCCAGTGAGTGTCCCTAATGGGTTAATGATCTATTGCGTTTAAAAGAAATAATGTTCCTCCTGTTAACGAAAACAAATGGGAGATAAAAATGTAAGAAGAGGCAGATTTTTCCAGTGAGTCTATGTTAAAAAAAAAAAAAAACAACTTCTTAGAAAAGATTCAATGCAGATTAAGAATACAACACATCAATGGAGCAAACCTCCCAATGACAAAATGCAGATCACAACAAAATGGCCCAAAAAAAAGAAAGTACACCACTAAATAATAAATTGTCACATAAGGTGTATGTTTGAATAGTATCAGTCAAAGAATGGTGCTAAACCCCTTCAGTTGTAGCAGAGTATTTGCTCATCTACAAACACTAAAACAACTCTCTCTGAAAATGAATGTTTGAGGGCAGACTTTACCACAAATGACTGATGGATTCAGGTTCCAGGCCTGGCACTTGTTGGCCACAGTATACTGACCTGTCAACAAAACCTCCTTCTATAGCTTCAGAATGACCAATTGCTAGAGGAAATCTGAGTGAACGTTCCAGTGTCCTCAATGCCTGCCTACGCGCTACTTCAGTGGCCATTCGTGCCCCAAAAATGGGTCACAGGTCTGTTCTGGTAAATAAAACAATGCAGAATGCAGATAAAAAAATGCAACTAATCATATAATAATGCATATTTATGACAGCAAAATAAAAGGCTTATTAAAATGAAGGAGAAATCACTTCCCATATCTTCTGTTATTGGTGTCAAAGACCAATCAAACTTTACAGCGTTTTGTAAATTCATCAAATTCATTACTTACTCGAAGACTAATTAGACAGATACCAACAGGGGCAGGTCATGTGACATTCCCAAATCCTGTTGATGGGGTTAAACAATTCATGGTAATATTCACATTAGTAAATTTAAAGAATTTTTTTAGAATCCTTGAATATTTGTAACAAACAAATTCATTACAACAATTAATTGGAACAACTTGATTGCGAGTAAATGACAGAATTTTGGGGTGAACTGTTCCTTTAAAGAAACAAGCAGTGAGTATGAAACCATTTCTGCTCCAGAAGTCAAGCAACCATTTATTATGAAAGTGACGTGACAAACAGCCAAGTATGGTGACCCATACTCAGAATTCGTGCTCTGCATTTAACCCATCCAAAGTGCACACACACAGCAGTGAACACACACACACACACCGTGAACACACACTCAGCAGTGCGCAGCCATTTATGCTGCGGCGCCCGGGGAGCAGTTGGGGGTTTGGTGCCTTGCTGAAGGGCAAATCAGTCTTGGTATTGCTGGCCCGAGACTCGAACCCACAACCTTAGGGTTAGGAGTCAAACTCTCTAACCATTAGGCCACGACTTCCCCACATTTATTCTAACAAATGAAATGAATGGACTTACAAAAAGAGTATGAATAAAATCTATTTTCCAATCATTTGAACAAAAAAATGCTGCAGCGCCAATTATAATGCTTTTTGCGAAACCAGAGGTGGGCTGATCACATCAGCATTTGTCTAATAACCGCCCTGAATTCATATTTAGCAGCCTAAACTGAACATCCCTAGTAACACTGGCAGCTTGCTGACTGAGCTGCTTTGTACAACACGTATTCAGAGCTTTCATAAGAAGTCATAATCTGTCATGGAAAAGTCAGAGTGGGGGTGGAGGAGAATGTGCGTAAGCAAGTGAGCAGATGAGGACCTTAAAAAATGATTTTGCTTTTAAGTTTGAAGCAAGTGCAAAAGCACCAGGGAATGCATTACCTTAAACTTTAGTTCATTTTAGTTCAACTTCAGTATCTTTTTCACAAAAATCTAAACTTGGTTAAAAATCTGGTTTGGTTGAGCTGATTTTTACTGTCACAACTTCTCATCTACCAGACACAGAACTATATAAAAATACACAGCTGTATATCAATTAGTATACTTATACTAGAAAGTACTTATTCACTGGTAATGTCAAAGCAAATACTTTTGGTTATGCTCTAAAATATGCCAGAATTGATACATATATGCATAAAATTCATATTCATTAAATATAGGATGCAGCAATATTAACATTTTGGCCAATAACAATATTTACTTTCATGTTCTGGCTGATACAAATGAAGAATAATAAAAATTCTTCAAATAAATTAAAAATAAAACGCTAAAAGAAAATCTAATGTTTTAGATTCCTTTTAAATGTGACACCTGAATATATAACACAGCATTATAATGTATAGTATGAAAAATGAATATTTATTTAGAGATTTGCTGAAGATTAGATCAGCAAATCTCAAAATGTATATTATTGAATTCTTATTGTTTGAAGATTAATTACTTTAAAAATTAGCAAATTAATCTACATGTAAAAATAGAGGAAATTAACATTAACAAATGGCGATAAATAAGAAAAGAAATTCTTCTAATATTGCCTGATATGGTACTGATATATAGCCCATTCCTATTGAGAATGTTGTCATCTACCAATAAAATTATAGGACCAATATGGAAGACAGTTTGAGACAATCATCTTAATTCCATTTGGGGGCACCAAGGAGTATAAACACAATTCAACTTTAAAGTCTTTAATCAGCTGAGCACACTCAGTTCAACATATTTATTAAATTAAAGAAAAAAATATTTAGGATGGTACAAGGGTTCATGCATTTCTGATATTTTATAATTTCATATTGTTGTTCTTTTTCATCTATCTTCCACAGAGGATGCCAACATTGCATCATAGGGTAACATTACATCAGGGTAATAAAACAGATTCCTTCCAAGCTGTTTATCTTCTCCGATAAATTACACAGCTCCAAACGAAGTTCAAGGTCAGTAAACAAATAAAACCGTATGCCTGTGATGTACTGCTCTCTGGGTTACTCTCTGTAAATCAACGGGAGTTTTGAATATGTCCCAAAATGTGGTAGTATAGCAATGCATCACGTAATAGCTAATGAACGCTTTTGTGTTCCTTTATTTCTAAAGAAAGTTATACAGTTTAAATCTTGCATGCTGTTTTTCTGTTTTTCTTCTCAGATTGTTTTACCTCAGCATTAAACTGTTTTTCTAACATGTGTAAAAGTCAATGTTTTTGACTTCTTGAAGTGCATTAAAAACCAGAGCCTATTTTTCATAAATGAAATGCAAACACCAGAAGCGAGCAAAGCACATGCCTTCCACATTAAACGGGGCTCTACTTCCAAATACAATAATGGATCAGAAACAAGATCCTTTCCCGGTCTGAAGCAACAGCATTTCTCCTCATGCCTATGGCTCTCAAGGAAGTAATGATATATTTCAAAAGGATTTTGGTTTAACTTGGAGGTATGCAGACTTCGAACTAACTCAGACATATGCTTTCGGGATAAGACTTTCCTTTCCAGCTTGCATGAAGAGCCTTTCCTCTTGTCAGTCAGTATGCGGTGTGATACCACATTGGAAATTTAGCTCTGTGTGGTAATGCAATAAACTACAGGGATTCCTGTACACACTATGGAGAAATTCATTACCATTAATATAAAATGACATCTCATGTGTGTAATGCATTTTTAATTCACGATTTTCAGAGAGAGCACAAAAATGAATATGCATGATGTTCCATCAGCAAAACGTTTAATTCAGGACACACATAATTTATGCACCTTGTGATTGTTAAAAAAATAAATAAATAAAAAAATAAAAAAATAAAACTTCTGGCCAAAAGGCTATGCTTGAAATGTGTTTTGTCTAAACTCTCCAAAGCATCCCAAAATGGTACACAACTTTTGATGCCATTTCAAGAGATAACAGGAAACACTTTTGAGACAGCTTGGGGAAAATGCAATGTACTCTAATACAAATGAGTTTTCACAACGGAATGACATGGCTTGGTTTAACTCCACATCTCTACATTATAATGGAGTGTCAGACTGTCTGATTATTACTTTAAAAATCTAATGCTTCAGCAGAGTTTGGTGCTGAATATTAAACTGAGATGAAATCCCAATGGATGTTTTGCTAAAGAATTTCCATAGTGTGAGAGACGTGATAAAAAACGTGAGACTCTTTAGAAAGACGTGAACCAGCACTGTACAACTAACAAACCTGCTGACTCCTCAGCCATGAGTGACAAACATTAAAAAGACTGCAGGAATTGTATAAAAGCAGGTTAATAATAAAAAAAGCATCTTTATTTCAATGGTCTTCACTTCCAGCAAAAGTTAAACGTATGTGTTAACATATGTTCTATTCTAATTGAATAGAATTATGTTCTATTCAAATAGAACATATGTTCTATTCTAATATTAAGGGGGAAGTCGTGGCCTAATGGTTAGAGAGTCGGACTCCCAATCGAAGGGTTGTGAGTTCGAGTCTCGAGCCGGAAGGAATTGTGGGTGGGGGGAGTGCATGTACAGTTCTCTCTCCACCTTCAATACCATGACTTAGGTGCCCTTGAGCAAGGCATCGAACCCCCAACTGCTCCCCGGGCGCCGCAGCATAAAATGGCTGCCCACTGCTCCGGGTGTGTGTTCACAGTGTGTGTGTGTGTGTTCACTGCTCTGTGTGTGTGCACTTCGGATGGGTTAAATGCAGAGCACGAATTCTGAGTATGGGTCACCATACTTGGCTGAATGTCACGTCACTTTCACTCACTTTTTTAATTCTGTTAGAGCTCACCTCAATCATGAGTATGAGTTGAGTTGATTTTATGTGTGTGACGTCACTTTCAAAAAAAAAAAAAAATGTTTAGGACTTGTTTTGAATTCCACAAAGGCCACTAAAACACTCTTCATATTGGCCAGAGCCATTTCTGGAATTCCCATTAAATATCCAACGCCCTGTTCATGATCACACAGGAGCCAGCGAAAGCGCATGTGACATAAATCTGTTAAAGAGGCCTGCCTCAAGAGTACTGTTTATTTTATACAGCTTAACTTGGAACACAAAGCCATTCCATTATGTCAATGGGCAATGAAGCATCTGTATGTGGTTGCTACTGAACCTTCAGTAATGAAGTGCAATGGGATCTGCTTGACTAAGGAGACAGCATCCCATGTCACAAGCTTTATAATGAGCATGTGAAGAGAAAATGTACGCATGCCCAGCACCAAGTCTGAGTCTAAACCAAAATAGGACTACAGAGTTTCAGCAGTAATTGGAAAACTTTTGGTTTTGTCTCTCATCTTACCCCAACAAGGATTCGCCTGTCAATTTAGCAGATACTAAGACTGTCTGGTAGAATGAGCACTGTTTGAAGGATTAAAAGAAGGATAAATAAAGGCATATTGTCTGTTTTTTTTTTTCATACAGAGTACAGATGTCTGAGAGCAAATTGAATATCTAGAATGCTAAATCTAAATTTAAATCTGAAAAGCAAAATACAGATATACCACATACTAAGAAATTCAGCTTTTCACTCAAATTGTTATGCTGATTATATACTACTGTTCAAAGGTTTGGGGTCAGTAAGATTTTATGTTTTTGAAAGAAGTATTTTATGCTAACCAAGGTTGCATTTATTTGATCAAAATACAGTAAAACTGTAATATTTGGAAATATTATTACAATTTAAGATAACTGTTTTCTGTTTTAATATATTTATTATAATGTAATTAATTCTTCTTCCAGTCTCCATGTCAAATGATCCTTTAGATACTAATATGCTTATTTATTGCTCAAGAAACATTGTTGGAAACAGTTGTGCTGCTTAATATCTTTATGGAAACCATGATGCTTTCTTTCAAGATTCTTTGATAAAGGTTGGAGTGTTTTTTAACATTATAAATGTCTTTACTGTTGATCAGTTTAATGAATCCTTGCTGAATAAAAGTATTATAAATGGTAGTGTTATTTATAATAAAAATGCAAAACAGAAGCATTTTCAAAATCGGTCTCTGACTTTTGGACCCCATGGTATTAATAGTAATAAAAAATAAATAAATAAAGTAAGACTAACTAAATTTGAGGTTTGTAATTAATCTGTTATAAAAGATCTAATATACACTCATAGCATTGTCTTCAAAGACACTGAAGACAACGTCTTCCTTGTGGGGGGCTTCAAACCTGAATCCAAATATCTTTGAAGATCTCTACCATTTGTTTATGATGGATCAAATTGTTCTCTGAAAGAAAACTCTAATTTCATTTGATGCATCATAGATTTTGCATGTGCATTACATTATGGTTAACTAACTCAATATATATTCAGAACTGTTCTCTCCAAAATTCCAATAAAACCATTTCAATCTTTTGGAAACAAAAATATTAGTGCTAAAGACACCGTAAGATAAAGTTTATTCTAAATGAATCCATGTATACTGTATGTTTCCCATCAGAATGAGATCATAATGTTTTTATATTTAGAAGTATTCATTAAAAATCTGTAGCAGCTTCAAAGCACATATCAACTTATACTGTTGCACATATTTAGGATTGCCAACTTAGGCACTGCCACCCTCTTCTGATTCAAAGTATAATTGAGTATTTTAAAGTAAATATTTAAATTTCGAACTTATATATACAGAACGGATTTAAAACTATAGCTAATATAAAATCTTATAAAAGCTAGCGGGTTTAAGAGTGGAAAGCTGGTGCTTGATCAGTTGAATGTTTGCCCAAAGTCTGACTCTGATTCACTTCTCTGGTCAGTTTCCTATTAACCACAGTGACTCACTTATTCATGGTGCCTTTAGGGATTGGATGAAAAACACTGAAGGACCTCCTGTGTGACAGATCTGAAGGATCTCCTGGGATGAACTTCCCAGATAAATTCACTAGCAGTACACTGCACACAAAAACAACAATTCTCTCTGCAGGATCAACACAGACCCCAGCCTGCTGCGGGACTGAAGAGTCTGCTGAATTTTGTGCTGATTTGATAACAAAAAAAATATGTGGATTGCTAAAATAAATGCACATAAATTTGTACAAAAGAGCATACCATGGCTTCTTCACACATAGTTTACATTATTTTTTAATGTAAAAAAATAAATAAATAACAATACTTCTGTTTAAAAAATACAGTAATAAAGTTTCTTGTGATGTTTTTTTTTTTTTCCTCTTTAATGCACAGAATGCATATATACTAAAGCTGTCTAAACATGTTTTAACATTTAACATGATTTACTTTCCCAATAAAATGCTAGTTAATGTTAAAGCATTGGATTAAAATGTACTGATTTTGCTCATATAGTGACTTCCTTAAAAATTAGATAATTTTTAACTGTTTTAATTATAATTTTTAATTTGTTTTTCCACCTTGTCATACTTGTGGCATGTCTGGTACAAAAATGACCATCCTACAAAAAAAATCGCTTGTGTATCTCTCATTATGCTATTTATTATCAAATAATGTATTTATTTTTTTATCAACCTGTTTTCTTTCAATTTTCAAAGTTTCGTATTTCTTTTTGGAACTGATTGATCGTTGGCCTCATTGATCTGAGCATATGCTCAGTTTTTGAGTGAACAGTTTTTCACTCAAAAACTGAGAAATACAAAACCTGTGCTAACTGAAAGAAAACAAGTTGGCAAAGAAATTTAATCCAAGATTTGGTGATAATATACTGTAGGATAAAAATAGATTTGTAAGCTAATTTTTTAAAGGCCAGTCATTTTTGACTGGGAAAACCAAATTTGGTAAAGGATTTTCAACAAAGCACAAGGGTTAAAAATTACCTGTTCAAAAAATCCAAAATAAGAAATTACATCTGAGCAATTTAACTTAATACCATCTGAATACAAAGCCATCACTGGGTAAAAAGTACCATATTAGCAACTTTTATTACATAATTCACTAGGATGCTAATGGCCTTTTGATGTAAGTCATGGATTCAGAAATCAGACTGTGGAATTGCTTCAGCCTCAAATTATGCTAATAAATTTATGCTAGTGAAGACACATATATCTAGCATGCATGCTACAATGCATTCAGGAAACCACCCAAGTCATTTAACTTTATTATTATTATTGTAAGGCATTCTTAATATGACACAGGGATATTAAAATAACATCCAGAATTGTAAATTCATTACTCTATTGCATTTCTATCTTTATTTAGAAACACAGACTAAAAAAGTGAGAGTTCTTTTACTTTTTAGTTATTTAAATTGTTTTTGAAATTGTCTACAGTGATGTCCCACAGCATATGGAGTACAACAGAAGGCAAGACAGTACCAGCACCATTCTACAGATGTCCAGCCGTCTGTGTGTGGCTTTTTTGTTTAGCTATTCCATCAAGAGGTTGATGAACCCTGTGTTTATATGATTAGCCAGCAATGTTCGAGCTCTAAAACTCTCAGCTCAATAAGTCAGCTTGTGTTTAGGGTTTCCAAGTCAAGACTCCAGCAGCAGAAAATAAGAGACAAACTTAGTATCATTTTGGGAAAATAAAAGATACTTTGAATTCTTTTATGCCACATTTGCAATTTCAGATCTATGCAAATTGTCACATTTAAACCACACTGTAAACAAAAAACTACTCAATTATAATTCAGCCAAAATCACTTACATCAAATTAACAGAATTGCTTCAGATTGTCAGTTATGACGTCGATCTTTGAACCACCTATTACATTAAATACTACTGCTACAAAAAATGCAGATTCTTCACTGAATATAGCTAAAAATCTAAAAATCACTTATAAGTAACATTAATTCCCTGGCAAAGTTGATTAACTGAACTTTTAATTAATGGAGTAAATTCAGGCAACAAATCTTACAAAAACTGAAGATCACTTCATAAGCTTTTTATATTTGGTATTAATCAACAAAAATGGCGTGATTAACTCAAAACATTAAACTAAATTAAATTTGGCACCTTAAACCTCTAAATCAGGAGACCATAAACCATTGCTTCACTTTAAGAAATAAACATTTACCCAAAATGACTGCCAAAATATTGCTGAAAAAGAGTTATGAAATAACATCCAGAATGTTATGAAACTGATCACTCAGTTTTTCCGGACAGGAACGCCGACGGAAGATCAGCGTGATAGATTGCCAACCTACCTCGTGGGTGATTATCGAGTCTGGTATGGAAATAAGATTTAGTGCCAGTTCTAACTGGATTTTTATATGAATAGTAGACTTAAGATTGCTTAAAACAACTGGATATTTATGCAGTAGCAAGGCAGCTGAAGGGATGATTTAAATAAAACCACTCTGAAAGATTCGTAAATATTGTATTGGATGACATCATGAATCAGCTTTATGCTTGACCTACTTGAACTACTGATGCTTTATAGTCAAGTAGATATGATCTTGTTTAGGTGTTTCTTGAATTTCACACACTTCCATGCCACATTGGTTGGTTTTTATTAAAACAGATTTCAGCCTTTTCTTTTTGTTATATTTCCGTATTCAGTTGAGGTTCCCAGGAAAAAATCTCATGACATTATTCAAATAAACTGCAAGAGAAAGAGGCCATGGGGACATTTACTTGATGAGTCTATCAACATTGCAACCTTTGGCCTTGTCTCATTACAAATAAACATGTACTTCAATCCAAAAATACTGAATTAAAAGCCTAATCTATTTTAATTGTGTTTTATATGTTTATGTATATATATATAAATTGCAATGTTCAGTGTTGGAGGCATGTCAGATACAAATGCGAATACTGACAGCACAATTTTATTTATATACATTTCGTGTTCTGTAGATGAAGAATGCAATAAACATGTCAGAAAATACTATTCATTTAGCTGGATTATGTAACATTACTGGCAAAAAAAAATAAAAATTCCCTGTCTTTGTTGGGAATGAAATTGGAGAGCAAGAGAAATATAATATTGTCCAGCAAATATGCATCATGTCAACATGCATCATGTCACAGTTTCAATTTCTGAACTCCTAAAAGTAGGAACTACCCTGGAGGACTTGAATGCAGCATGAAGTGATGCTTGTTAAAATTAACAAGGAAAGCTATGCCATTATTTGAAAGCGTTTATTTTGTGCAATCATCTTGAAATTGACAAACAAACTGGAAAATACTGGCCATGAGGTTTTGTTTTGTCAGCCAGGGTAATTTTAGTTCTGTTCTGGCAGATAGTCATGCCTGGTACACTATCTGCTCGGCCACTGGAAAACACTCGACTTGAAAGAAGTAATATGTGTGCTAGCCTTTGCGATTAGCCATTGCATAACTTGCGTTTGTACTGAACTCTTATTTTTTAAACAAATATACGAACCGTCTCCATGGATTTTTTAAACCACATAGCTCTGACCTGTAGTTTGCAGGTTTGAAAAACAGTGATTACATGATATTGTATTTGATGCAGAGTTTCCACAGGTAGAGTTAATGTGCAACCCAGTTCCATTTGTTTTTTGAGGTGATATCAAATGAAATACTTTCTCCTATGCCAATGTAACCCACTGTAGGAAAATTGCTTTAGACCCTTGTTTACAGCAATTGCTCTAAATTTGTATTTGCAAAAAATGTATCATAGCAACAGGTTTGGCAGAAAAATATTGAAAATGTCTTCCCAGCATGCCAAAGTCACACAACATGCGCACTGCCTATTGACACTACTGAAAACATTTTAAAATGGTGAGTGAAACTGAAATAAAATTTGGTGTTTTTCTTTAGTTTGTACACTGTAAAAAAACTTTGTTGAGTCAGCTTAAAAAACCCTGCTGCCTTAAAAAAAATTATCTTTTATTTGTTTATTTATTTATTTGTTCCCTTTAAGTCGGTCACTCTCGACGCCATGTCTGTGACCGACGAAAATGAGATATCGCTTCGATAGACCAATCTACTTCGAGTGTAAACTAAACGAGCCAATGCACATTGGCATGCAATTATTGCATCCAGCTACCGCTGATCACAGTGTGAGTATAATAAGGCAGCAGGTGCAATGCATACCAGCTTTTCGCTTCGGAGCCGAGCGTTAGTATCGTTCTGCTCAACTGTGTCTGCTGTGAGCTACGAGTTCAGCCACTCTCGGAAGCTTCATGTGTTGACGTGACAGCGCTTCAGTGGTGGTCGTTCCAGCGTCGAGTGGATTGCACACTTCAGGCTGCACAACCCCCTTTCGTGTTGTAAGCGGCCAATTCCCCTGTGCGCCTCAGCACTAAAAGAGCGTTTCCTAAAGAGCAAATTTCTCTAAAAGAGCTTCATGGGTGCGTCTTTGTAAAGACGGCGGATCGTCCTTATAAGGATGCCATTTCACCCGTGCGTTTCTGGGTGCGGTCGTTACCTGGCAACGGGTGATGGTCACGATCGCTGCCTCACGTGTCTGGGCAAACACGCTGAGGTAGCTTTCATGGATGAGTCATGGTCCCACTGCGGGAAGATGACCATCTCGGAGCTGCAAACCAGGCTCCGCTACCTTCAAAAAAGGGGGCGGAGTCCTGTTGCCGGTGCCGTGATCTGGGCCTCATTCTGGCGGCCGACATACGAGAACCACTTCCAGCAGTAGCACGGGTGGTTTGAGGATTACAGTGGTGGCAAATCCTGCAGGAAACCAACCCTCTGGGGACCATCACTCCTCTTGCATCTCCGATCCAGTGGAGTAACCCACGGAACGTGCTGGGCCCTCTTCAAAGAGCGGTCAGATGAAGATTCGGCTGCGCTGCCACCCTCCGGGACAGTGGCAAAGCCTGAATTGGATCCGAAGATGACAGCTATGCTTTCCCGGGCCGCCGAGAGGGTAGGGCTTGAGTGGAAATCTCCACCGCGTCCCGAGCCCTTGAGGCAGGATGATTGGTTTGTCTAGGTGGCTCACGCTGGTTCTCAGCGCCCCACCTCGATGCCTTTCTTCCCAGAAATGCATGACGAGCTCACCAGGTCGTGGATGGCACCTTTTACTGCCAGAAACTGGCCGGTGGGCTCCTCCTCCCTCACCACCCTCGATGGCGGTGCAGCGAAGGAGTATTCGGTGATTCCCCCTACTGGCGAAGGACGCGATAGAGCCGATCCCTCCAGCCGATATGAGGACAGGGTTTTACAGCCCTTACTTCATTGTACCCAAGAAAGGCAGGGCTTGCTCAACCACAATGTGACGAGGAGCGAGTCTCGCTAGTATTGGCCCACTCAGACCTGGTTCCCCGAACTAGTGCTCCTTGCGACAGCCCCTCCTTGGCCGATTCCTCTGAGAAAGGATCTACTGACTCAGAGACTGGGCATCATTTGGCACCTGCGTCCAGACCTTTGGAAACTCCATGTCTGGTCCCTGGACGGGACGCAGAGGTTCTAGGTGACCTACCCCAGGAGGTAGTGAACACCATCACTTCGGCAAGAGCACCTTCTACAAGACACGCTTATGCCTTGAAGTGGAACCTGTTTGTCGAGTGGTGTTCTTCTCGCCGAGAAGAACCCCGAAGATGCCCGATTGCAGTCGTGCTTTCCTTTCTGCAGCAAGGGCTGGAGCGAAGGCTGTCTCCCTCCACCCTCAAAGTCCAGGTTGCCCCTATTGCTGCGTACCAAGACCCCGTGAATGGGAAGTCTTTAGGTAAGCATGACCTCGCATGACTTCCTTACCCTCTTGGGACCTGACTCTGGTGCTGAAATCACTACAGCAGGGCCCATTCGAGCCTTTGCATTCAGTTGAGCCAAAGTTTCTTTCATTGAAAACTCTGCTCCTGCTTGCACTGGCCTCCATCAAGAGGGTAGGGGACCTGCACACATTTTCGGTTGACGATTCATGCCCAGAGTTTGGGCCGGCTGACTCCCAGGTAATCCTGAGGCCCCGGCCCGGCTACGTGCCCAAGGTTCCCATTACACCCTTCAAAGACCAAGTGGTGAACCTGCAAGCGCTGCCCCTGGAGGAGGCAGAC
Source organism: Cyprinus carpio (assembly GCF_018340385.1). NCBI lineage: Eukaryota > Metazoa > Chordata > Actinopteri > Cypriniformes > Cyprinidae > Cyprinus > Cyprinus carpio. The sequence continues at coordinate 27,875,297 of NC_056574.1, read as the reverse complement.
CCAGCCCTGGCTTTGCTCTGTCCCGTCCGAGCATTGAGATGCTAAGTAGACCGGACACAAAGCTTCAGGACCTCAGACTAGCTCTTTGTCTGTTACAGAGGCCGGCAGAAGGGGAATGCCATCTCTAAGCAGAGGATGGCCCACTGGAATGTGGATTCCATAACCCTGGCTTTTCAGGCACAGGGTGTGCCCTGCCGTTCAGGTTGCGAACTCACTCAACTAGAAGTGTTGCATCCTCCTGGGCGCTGGCTCTTGGCGCCTCGCTGACAGATATTTGTAGAGCTGCAGGCTGGGCGACCCCTAACATGTTCACTAGGTTCTAGTTCAGACTTCTGCCTTCCCAAAAGGGTTTTAATCACCTCAAATTTCTCCATATACACCTAAACGGATGCTATATGTGTATTTGCTCCCGAGACCTGCTTCGGGAAGGATGGGGCTTCCGCAGCGTCCCTGTTTCAGGTGGAATGGGTACGTTTTCCCAGTGTTATCCAATCTCACCCAGTGAGGTAGTGCTTTGACAATGGTGAGTGGAACTACTTGTTCCGAGCCTCGGCCTACACCTAATAGGGGTGCAGGCAGCTCGCACAGGGCACTGGAAGGGGCAGCACCCATGGTGCTTTGGTAGGGATCCCATTTTCGTCGGTCAACGACGTGGCGTCGAGAGTGACCAACTGAAAGGGAACGTCTTGGTTACGTATGGTAACCCTCATTCCCTGAAGGAGGGAACGGAGACGCCACGTCCCGTCGCCATGGTTGCTGTACCACCGCTGAGCCGCCGGGTCTCAGGCTTGGCTCCTCAGCGAAAAGCTGGTATGCATTGCACCTGCTGCCTTATTATACTCAGGCTGTGATCAGCAATAATTGCATGCCAGTGTGCATTGGCTCATTTAGTTTACACTCGAAGTAGAATGGTCAATCGAAGCGATATCCCATTTTCGTCGGTCACCAACGTAGCGTCTCCATTCCCTCCTTCAGGGAACGAGGGTTACCATACGTAACCGAGACGTTTGTTTGTTTGTTTGTTTGTTTGTTTGTTTGTTTGTTTGTTTGTTTGTTTGTTTGTTTGTTTGTGTGATACAGTTGTTTCAACATGCAATTTTGAGTTGAAACATCTAACCCTCGATCCCTGAAGGACGGAACGGGTCGGAGATGTCACTTTGAAATGCCAAAATCGCAAAATTATTTTTCACAGTGTATATATGATTGTGTTTAATAAAATTTTCTAGAATGTTGCAGAAATGCTGGTCTTAGTGAGTGTGACTTTTAAAAAAAATTCTGTTTATTTATTTCATGATTTTGTTTGATATCTTGAGATTCATCTTCTGCAACTGAATTGTCAACTTTATAATTTATCAGAGAGATGAACATACTTGAGTTTCTTACTTGAAAACATTTAATAAAGTGACATGATGTGTAGCCAAGTATGGTATCCCATACTTGGAATTTGTGCTCTGCATTTAACCCATCCAAGTGCACACACACAGCAGTGAGTAGTTAACACACACACACATAGTGGCGTAAAGTCAGCCCCGGGCCCATAAGCAAAAACATTTGTGGCTCCCACCCAATAATCGCAATAAGACTGTTTTGTTACTTTAAATATATCACAAATCGTAGCCTTTAAATTCTGTCAATTTTATCACAAAATACAAACAATAAATTTGTTTTTCCGATCTTTAATGTGGCGTGACATCACTGTATCCGCCTCAGTTCATGCAGCATGTGAACCAATCATCTTTTCCTCTTTTCTAGCACGAAAAAAACATGAATGAATATCAGAAGATGGTGAATGTCTCATAGGCTAATCTATCAATCAGTGTTTCAAAAAGCATCAATAAAACAGCTTGTGAATAGTCATAACAGTTGTAACATTTACCCCAGAAACAGCAACAACTGTGCCAACACTGTTTTATTATTTTCATAAATCAGTCAGTTAACCACCACAGGCTTTTTTCCACATTAATTAAGCTAACTTTATTCATGCAGTACAACTTTAATCTCGTAATTCTGACTTTATTCTGAAAATATTATGACACTAAAACACTGTCATATTTAATAAACTACTTAATTTAAACACTCTTGGCAAAGCAGCCCTAAAAAATAAATAAATAAATAAATAAAAAAAAGGACAGAAGAGTAAAAATACTCATATTATAGTTATATTACATATTATATTATAGGGCCTTTTTCTGCAAATTTATCCACAATGTCCTTCGTGTTTCATTTAAGGCTTAGTGTATTCTCAATGGAAAGAGAGGCTACTTTCAATAATTTTTCCATTTCGGATTAAAATGAAAGAAAGAGAACTAAAACTGTGCAGGTGTCGCTAAAGCTAGATGTGATACAGTTGTGATACAGTCTTTTCAACTAGCTAGCTAGCTATTAATTATTATTTTCTATAGCCATGTCAATGCAGCGTTTGTATGTAGTTTTAAAAAAAATTACGCAGTTCTGCGGCAACTATATGACAAATGCACACAAGAAATTACCGAGACCTGCACATGACATGCGGACAAAAATATATATATATTTATTGTGGACATGAATTAAGAATACATTCCCTCATTTTAATTAAATGGTCTCCCTTGGCGGGCCCCCAGACGCTAAGCTAGTGCTGCAGCAATTGCACACCTTATATTATATTTGTTTTGTTTGTTTGCAATGAGATTTTGAAGCTTTAATTTTGAAGGCTTTTATCTTATGGTCAAAAGTGTAAAGTAGTTATACTTATGGGTGTACAGCTATCTGAGAGCAGAGCTGGCAGTACTCCCAGGCCTGATTCCTTTCAAGCAGTTATCACCCAGTAAACATCAGGGGTTGCCAAACAACAAGAGTACAGAACTTGAATTTCATTCGCCAGTGCTGTGAATCTTCTTGTATGAAAGCAATTGAATCTATCACAATGTCAAACCAAACACCTTTTGTTTTGTTGTTTACTTCCTTGCACTGCCTTTCTTGTAAGTTACAAAGAAATACATAAATGAGTTACAGTATCATGTAATGAACCCTGATAAGAGATGCTAGCAAATATTTTGTATTGCCCTGGTTTATCAGATTAGTGTCACACTGATTTTCATTGGGCTCAACACAAAATGACACAAACGTTGCCATGGTATTTGAAATATCAGCTTTCCTGGTCCATGGAAATGTGCTCTTTGGAGGGTGCTGGCGGAGGAGGAGCACTCTAAACCTCCGAGTGTAATATCGTTCACAGCCAAAACAGATAAATGAGAGTGAATAAAACAACTGACAAGTGTCGCAGAGTGGCATGCCCACATTACTCCTCTACCCTGCCATTAATATCATGTTCGTGAAATTCATGAAATATATCGCTGGAGGGTTAAAATATTTTTAATGCATCTTTACACAAATCTGACATGCTACATTACTGGGTAAATGAGGGATTTGGAACTGCTGCCTAATTGCTGTAGAGAGCATGTGTTACATGGTAATGTTGCCATCTAGTGAGAGAATGGTAAAAGGCATAGAAGTGCATGTTGAACATGGCTTCAGTGAAAAGAAGCTGATGTTCAGATACAAGAATTCTTTTTCAACTTTTGAAGACTGCCTTTTACAGTAAAACTTTCAATCAATAACGTTACACTTTTTGTCTCTTCTACCACCCGAAAAGGTAGTATTTCTGAGTGCCCTTGAGTCTTACTTTGCCTGGCTGCCATTTCATTAATGAATAAATCTCTACACTTTGGCAATCTCTACAGTTCTTCATAGTGGCTATCAAGGACAAATGGTATGTTTCTGCTTTCAAGTAAGGCACTTTTGGAACAACTACACAAATCTTAATAAATCTCAGGTGTTCATCGTTATAACTCGCTCTGAAATGGCTTAAAAAGCTTTTTACATGTAAAAAGTAAAATATAGTGTTTATGTATGTACAATACCATTTAAAAGTTTGGGATCTGAATGATTTTTTTGAAAATTCTCTTATGCTCACCAAGGCTTAAAATGAACTCTTTTCTATTTTAATATATTTTAAACTGTAATTTATTCTTGTGGTGACAAAACAGAATTTTTAGAAATCATTTTAATATGCTGATTTGGCACTCATTAAAATGTCGTATTATTATCAATGTTGAAAACACTGCTTAATATTTTTGTGGAAACAGTGACACATTTGTATCAGGATTCTTTGTATTTGAAAAGAACAGCATTTATTTGAAATATAAGTTACTGACCCTAAACTTTTGAATGGTATTGTTTATTCATATACATTTTAATTGATTCACTTAACTATATCAACATCCAATTTTTGACAACCTTTAGGAAACATCCAATAGTCCAAAATAATGACTATTACATACAGTATATACATGTATATCACCCAGCCTTAATTTGAAGTTTGGTTGTCACTGAGTGTTACAATGGCCCAAGGTCAGCTAGCTGTCAACAGACCACAGCTATCAGCTGGATGATCATGACACACAGCTTCACCCTCACTGGTGAGAGGCAGGCTGGAAGACAGGGTGTGAAAATGAATGTGTCATCACCTTCGATTATAGGGAGTTAGAGGTGTGCGCGGTGAGATGCTTTGCCTGGTGTAACCCAACCTCTGTGGGGTCTTCAATGTACAGATGATGAACGAAACTCTTGAGTGAAGGACAGGTCTATAGGCTATTTTGTGTGTGTTTTTTTGTGTGTTTGTGTGTGTGTGTGTGTGTGTGTGTGTGTGTGTGTGTGTGTGTGTGTGTGGGTGTGTGTGTGTGTTAATGTGGTGCAGGTGATTTAGCTTGAGCTGTATTTTTTTGTTAATTTGAGTTAACTGATTTAAGAAATTTGGTATAATAATCAAATATGATTAGCTTAAATAATGCTGAGCAATGTTAGTTTTTTAAAGGCAAAGTGTGTAATTTTTTTTGCCACAAATGTAACCAAACAATAATGACCATTTTCAGACAGGTTTCCAACTAACATCCAGTAACATTTTCACTGTCCTTTGAATAAAAGTGTCTAAAATGAAATAAGAACTGATCATCCAGTGACTGTGCCAACTTCATTCATTAAAAATGAGTAAGAAAGTCAGAAAACTCTTCCTGAATGACTAGCTGATATGTATTCCTCCTTTAGGGCTGAAATCACCTACTTTTTAACCTTATCAAAAATCTCACAGTTTTAGTCTGACTAGATTTGTCATTAATAATACATACAGATGGCTGAAGTAGCAGACAATTATAGCGGATGTCATTTGAAGACAGACTTGGCTGAAGGTATTTATCTTTCAGTGGACGAAATTGTCTAGAAACTTTTTTATTTATTCATTAAATTCTTCTGATATATTCACAAATGTTATGGGCCTGTAGCAATGTGAGTCACGATATTATCTTTTTAACCACAGCTCTTGACATGATATCCCAGTCAGCTGAAAAGTGCGTCAAAGGAGTTTGACTTCTGCTGCCGGAGAATTTTCACTAAAAGAACAGGGATCTGATGTGAAACCCTTGAGGCCTGAGTAAATTTCACAAATCCCCCAGTGGAATCCAATCGAAATGATACCCTTCTGCACTTCTTACATGACAAAGCCCTTGTGCTGGTGGAGTGACCAAATATAATCTTCAAATGCGGGAGGTGTGGCCTAATTAGATTTAGTACCAGGTTCTGAGGTTCTGCAGAAGCTCAGAAAATGATTTACAGATGGCCATCAGGTTGAGGATGGACAATGAATATAAACCCAACCCTTTCCAGGGGAGAGACTGAACAAAAATGAACATAAATCTGACAGCCGGCTAAAACCGCAGACTGAGTTTGTAAGATAAGACACCATCAACCTGAGACAAGAATATTGAACTGGAATCTTAGTACCGCTTTGACCTTAGCAAGACCTAGACAGCCTCTTTTTCTTGGACATCAGCTAAAAATACTTTGAGTCATTGGTCTCATCTGTGTACTTTATTTCTCTTCCCAATGTCAGATATTTGCTTGAATTTCACAGTAATAGTATATAGCCAGTATAGCCTGGAACGCACTGTATAAGTCAAGGGTTTCAGAATGTCCACAGATAATTTGAGAGATTAAGGGCCCATTTCAAAAATTGTAAAGAAGACCAAGAAAAAAAAATACAAGTTTTAATTGTATTCACAATAATGGCATAAAGGACTTGAAACTGTTTAGCTGACTGTATATTTTAGAAAAGGATCCATCACACAAAGATATTTGAGTCCTGGGCATCCAACAGTGTGAAAACCCCTGGATTAGGTTTTACGCAGTCACCATGGATCAAAGTCTACACTGATGAATTGTTATCCTACTTCTTGTTTTCTTTTTTAGCCAAGAGTTTCACATTTCTGGACCCTTCACAGAAGTGGGTCGACCATTCTAACCTACTTGTAAAGCACAAATCAAAGGGCATCATTCCTGCTCCAGAAGTTTTGTGGTATGCTTTTATCTCATTTCCACAGAATCACAAATAATGTCTATATAAATATAAACAATGTAATTTTGTAATGTCTGTATTAACAGTTGAAATAGTAGTTCATGTCATATTAGTTCATGACAGATCGATTACCTAATTTCAAGCACATGCACTATACATACTAAAAATTTTAATGTCTTTTTCATCTTTTTTTCACACAGGAAGGCTTAATAAAATGATCTAGTTGCTCCCTCTTTCCTTACATTGAGTCCTCCAATTGTCCTTCCGTCAAAGTCCATGTCATACTCAGAAGACTATTTTCCCCTAAAAAGGTAACCTTATAGTTCATAGTCGTGTTTCACTCATATCAACCTTAGGTCCTGATTAGACATACATTCATACTATGACCTCTATAAAATGTAACAGAAGCTCAGTCTCAAACTGTGCAGCCATTGTTGGGGTCGGCCATGTCATCACAAAATTTTCCTTTCCCCTCGTTCTTATCAATCACTTTGAGAGAGCTTGCCACTGAAAGGTGTAAGCAGTTATAGACATGGACCACGTTTGAGAATAACACTCATATTTACTTGAATTTGTGAGTTGAAATTGAGTTTTGTGTGTATTTGGGTTTGGTCAGCCCAGAATAAAAGCACAAAAGTCTGCTTTCTTTGCTGTATTCTTAACTATCTCCACATTATGCCCTGGCTCCTCTCTGATTTTTTGCGCCTGATAAGATCTAATCTTTATTCGTCTTAACACTTGCTGGGTACTTAGTGAAACGTTGGATATTTGACACATCTTAATCCCTTTCAGTCAGAGGAGTACATGAGAGCCTTTGTGATAAAGAGACTGAATCAAGTCAGATCCTCAAGCTTAGCCCCTCTGGCAGGTGAAACCCCAGAGAGAGGACTGCTGGTTTTTGATAAGGAAATCCAATCGGTGTTGGAAAGGAGACGTTTGGCATACAGAGAGAGTCTGAAAGCAATATCTGGTTCTTTTTGGTTCTTCACTTAACACCTGATGAAACTGCAAGCCTTTTCTATAACAGTGTTAGTAAAGATCAGGCCAGTGGACAAAAGAAGGCAGGGTGAAAGCTGAGGGATCCATTTGAAGACATCACAGGTTCCCATGCTGATGGCCAAATATAAGAATGGTGTGGCATTTTTAAACTCTTCCTAATCAAACATACCTGATCAACTCATCTGTTCATTAGAGATTTCAAGACCTGAAATGGATGGGTCAGATAAGGGAGACATCCGAAATGTGTTCTACTGGGATGCTTCTGTGTTCTGGATCATCTGGTTTCTGTATCTTCTGATGACTTTGCTCTGGATCAGAAGATTTCTGTATCAAATATTTGTGCTCTTGACTTCTGATTTCTGTGCTCTGGATTTTCTCATCTGTTCTGTAGATCTTCTGATCTCTGTGATGTGTATCCTCTAATTTCTGTGGTCTGGATCCTCTCATATCTGTGTTCTGTTAGCTGTGATCAGTGTGGCCAACATTGTCAGGATCAGAATTAAATGTAGTTCAGTGACTTGAATGTAGTTTAATGACCATTTGATTTCTCTCAAGGCCTGTGAAACTCTTATTTAAAAGAGACCAGTTAAATTTATCTAAAACATTTCTGTGTCTATAGTTAATGTGCTTGCTCAATAAAATCAAGGCTTTTATTCCCCATTATTACGTTAACGCTATGCAATTACCAAGCTATTAAGCCATTCTCATTTATTCCACAATGTAATTTAATAATTTCTTGCAAATTATTCTTAATTTAATTGTGACATGCAACGTGCTATACTTTTAATTCTAATTATCCAATTCTGCTTGTAATTTTCATTAACTGTTAACAAAATGCAAATAGTAGAAATTGGATTGTAAGAGCAGAAATCTAAGAAACCATATTATATTTTGTATTATTCTTGCTCAGCATGATATGATATGATATGTATGTGCACCTGTCAAAGTGCTGCATTTTATTCTGCATTCTCTTTTTTATGTTCTTTATGGTAAAATACAGATCTGTCAGAAAAGTTTGTAAGAGTTAACAGAAATACAGAGACATTGTGGTAGAAAGACCACATTCAAACATTCAAAAACATTAGAAAGAAACAGCTTATCTTTGAAAAATCTGAAACGAATCTAGGGGAGGAGCAGGTCTGTAAATCACTGAGGAGACGGAAATGTAGAGTGTCAAAATAAGAGTGAGCTAGAAAAATATGTAGTTTGATGGCAAATGTGTTCTCTGTGTGTGTCATAGAAAGTGAGGAAACAGCAAGATGGGCATGGATGGATGGGGATAAAAAGTAAGAGAGAGAGAAAGGAAGAGAAAATAGTTTGCCAGGTATTTGGAGTGAATGAGGAAAGGAGATAGAGGCAGTCGGAAAAGACAGATAGTGTCCAACAATAACAGATAAAACTCCACTTACCCTCCTTCAGGTGGCCCCGGGGGTATATCTGTATCAGGCTCTGTTAGTGGAGATGGCTGTTACATTCCAGCTAGTGCTATGTGTCCAGGCTGCCTCTCAGCCCAAATCAGTGTTTTCCTCTGTGGCCCCTGCAGTCATCTGCCTGTCTGTCACCCATGGTCATATAATGGCGGTAAGGATGGTTGATAAGATTTCTCTGGACTTTATAAAGTTATGAATAAAAACTGAATGCTCAATGCTTTATGATTTTTTTTACAAGGGTTAAGTGTTGGCAATTTTTACACTGTTTTGTTTTGTCATCATTTTTGTCTTTTGATGAAACTGTTCTTTAAATTTACTTAATATTTACTGTAGTTATGTCATATTAATTCAAGTCCATTTTTTCCCTGACTGAAATGTCATGTAATTCAAGTCCATAAAGAGCTGAAAACATCTGGTAAACAATCGCTGCACCTTTTCTAAAACATAAATTAACTGCTTGTTTGCCACAAATAAATAAAGAGATATTTGGCCATAAGTTTGAATTTGGCAGGCGACCCATAGACCCATGGTATTTGGTCTGCAGATTGGCTTCAGAGGCTGTGGACTGAATCCTGCCACAATCCCTGGGTTAGTAAATAAACCTCATGTGCTAGAAAACAAATGTTTTTGTGAATAATTATTAGTTCCTATATTTGACATTTTACAGGAGATCAGTCTCATACAGTATACTGTGTGTGTGTGTGTGTGTGTGTGTGTGTGTGTGTGTGTGTGTGTGTGTGTGTGTGTGTGTGTGTGTGTGTGTGTGTGTGTGTGTGTGTGTGTGTGTGTGTGAGTGTGTGTGTGTGTGTGTTTGTGACATATCAGGACACAACTTTGTATAATGACATGGGTATGACACAGGTATTACAAAGAGAGGGTGACTTATGAGGACATAACCCATGTCCCCATTTTTCAAAACGCTTATGAACCATACAGAATGAGTTTTTTTGAGAAAGTAAAAATGCACAAAGTTTCCTGTAAGGGGTAGGGTTAGGTGTAGTGTATATATATACAAATACATATCATCATATATAACTTGCTCACAAAATGACTTATTTTGGATAATGCTGATGTATCACCTGGCTTCATGCAGGTGTACTGGGTGGGACTTTGTTCTGGCTTTCTTCTTGCCTGGCTACTGCATGACCTGGTGCTCCATCCTCGTTGGCGACTGGTTGACAGAATGTAAAGAGGCATTCCTAAAAGATCTTTCCAAGCAGTTCAGAGGTTCTGAAAACCATATGGAAGCATAGTCATTCTAATAAACTTTGTATATCCATGCAATATTGTTTGGACTGATGGTCCAATTTACTCATTAAAGCAAGTTAGCATATCTTTAGACCATCTATTCAGATCATTATGAATCCATGTACTAAGGACAAGTCCAAACAGCACCTGATCCAGCATCCTAATCCAGTGGCGCAACACATGCACAATTTTTTTTTTCTGCATCAGTGTGGTCCGTTATAATAAGATTTGTTTTTTTGTTTTTTTTTGTTTTTTTTTGTTTAGCTGCTATTGTGTGCCGCTCTGCGATTTTTTTTTTTTTTTTTATTATTATTAAATAAATTCAGTGCTGCACAAAATGTTGCAACTGTCAGAAAATTCAGTAAAATTCACCCTGGGCTTGTAACAATTTAACATTTCTCAACAGATTGCCTTGGGGTTCGGTACTTAATAGAAATGCATATGAGTTTAAACAAACAGTAAGAGAAAATGTATTGTATGTTCATGCACCACTTTGAAATTAATGACCTTTCATGTCGTCACCTTTATTTCTATAGTGCTTTATACAGTACAGGTTGTCCCAAAGTAGCTCTAAAAGACAATAGTGTCATTATTTAGCTCAAGTCAGTTCATTGTTGGTTTAGTTCAGATCAATAACACTGTGAAGTTCATCAGTCAGAAATAAGTTTAATTCAGCAGTTCTACAATAGGCAGTAATGTTATTCAACTCAAGTTAGTTCAATGTTGATTCAATTCAGTTCGATACAAGCTTCAATGTTGCAAGATGTCATTCAGCTGTAAAGCAGCTCTAATGATGGTTAATGTAAATTACTTCTCTCTCTCTTTCCACACACACACACACACACAAAAAAAAAAAAAAAAAAAAAAAATATATTTTTTTTTTTTTTTTTTTTTTGTATTTTATATATTTTATTTTTTCAAATTTAGTTCTTTATTCTTGTTTGTTGAAAAAAAATCATATAGTGAATAAAAAGAACAATGACACTTGAGAAAACAAAACAAAACAAAATAAGTGAGTTTTATCATTTAACATGAAAAAAGCACAGAAATAAAGTCACATTTGCAAAATACCCAAACATACTATATCTGTATGTCCCCTAGGGGTAGGATGCAATAAACAGAGTAGGAAAGACATTCACCAGACTTAGACAGATAAACAACAACTATATTATTGGAAGGCATGTTGAACAGCAGGTCAATTTTTCATACTTAAAGAGCAGCTGAATTGCTTCAGGGTGCACTCAGACCCAAATCTGCAACAAATCTAAAAGGGAAACTGAAAAATACAGTTTTTGTGATTAGATGAGTAGCTATATTTGTTGGAAGTGCGTAATCTCTTAAGATGAGACTTCATGAGCGTGGCCTCTGCTTACACAATTTCTGTCATATCTCTGCTAAACTGTTCCCCCCTTTTTGTCTTTTTTGAACTGTTCAACTTATATTAATTGAAGATTTTAAAACAAGCAAATTCCTAATAATAAATGTTACAAAATGCTCACTGAACATCAAGGAAACCCATGACATGTACCTTTATTTTTATCTGAAGGAAGCACATTGGAAACAGACACCCACAAGTGTCATGTAAACTCAGGGCCGCTGCTGGCCAAATGGGTGCTCTAAGCAGAACTGTACATTCGACATCCTTTGAACTTGGCTGAAAGTAACCTTTGACCTGAGTAAAAAATTCAAATCTCTCTTGAAGTTATCCTAAAGCAGAGTCCACAACACTGTTGAAAAATGTTACCTCAAGCTTTTTGAGGGAATCACTGATGGGCTCATCTGCAGCCTCGTAGGCAACAATGCCTTTTAGTGCATCTTAGCCTTTTCTCCTTAAGCTCCTTTGCAGTTGACTGAGCATCCACAAATCCAGACTGTCTGTATTTCAAGAGAGAATGTTTTGCACTCTCAATGAGTCGAACAGCAACATCCAGTTGCACTGAACTAGACTGAAGCATCTTGTTCACCTGGTTAATATTGATTGTGTGGTCTAAGCTGTTGTCGTGACTTCGGAGAGTCTTGCTGAGGTTGGATCAGTCACTAAAACCGTCCCCTGACAGGTTTGTGTCTTTGGTAGTTTTTCTGCTTTGAATAAATTAGCCAACTTCTTATCACTTTCTCTCCATTTGTGAGTAAGAGATAGCATTGCAAACTATTAAAACCTCGTCCATCATTGTCTTTGGGGAAAGGAAAATCTGATTCTACTTTATATCGTCCTCTCTGTACAATTTCAAGACGATCAGAATCTGTAAGGTGACACGGCCAGAGAGAAGTATCAACTGGCAGAGCACTCGAAGGGGACACCACATCAGTTTCTACTTCTTTATTGAGTGATGGTTCCTCTATGTTCATGGAACTTTTGCCAGACTGTAGATTAAGAGTTGTGGCCACTGCATCTTTACCTATACATAGCTGCTTGATTGACTTGCTACAGTGCTGCATCCCACATCAGTGACTGTGTAGCTGCTGGGTCCCTCTGGATCAGTGCTTGACGGTACCGCTTCATCCTCTTTTGTAACAAATTTCAGCATTGACCCTGCATTAAATGAAGCAGAAGATATTAGTCACTGAAAAATTACTGAGTGCACTTTTAAATAAACAATTATTGTTAGTTTAAAAAAATAGTTCAATCTAATAAAACAACATTAACAGCAACAAAAAAGACAGTTACCTCCTATGGCTTTGATTTTATTAATACTGTTGTCTGATTGATTTCATGGTCGAAAGCATTCAGAAATCACACAAAAGAAAATTAAGCAGTTTTACTACAATAAAACCATGGTTAATTTTTGTAAGGGTTGTGATGTCCACATATTTTTGTTGAAGAAATTATAGAGGCTGTAGCATTTTCTATAACCAAAAAGTGGCCAAAAATGAAAGATTAAGTGGATATTTGAATGAAATGTTTGGTCAATATTGAACAAGGATTTGATGTCCTTTATGTATAAAAACAGCAATAACCAGGCATTTGATGCCCTTGGCATGCATTTGTAATACTATGTAATGTACACTGTTTATTTTGTATTATGTATTTTAACACTTTTATTCAATAAAACCATATTATTATTATTATTATTATTATTATTATTATTATTATTATTATTATTATTATTATTATTATTAAAGAACCATGGTTAATTTTCGCAAGGGAATATTAAGGCAGATGCCTTGGTGATGGTGAAATTGTTACCGACATTACAACATGTTATCAACGTCAATAGCCAAAAAAGGATTCACAGGATTATGAATGTACCTGAAACTGATGCACGGGCTTCATCTTGGGCTTTTTTTCTTTTTCGTTTCTCGGCGCCGGACTGCTGATATCTTTGCATAGTTTTCCATGAATTATTGTCTTTTACAAACATGAGGTGAGGGCAGGGGTGGGGGTAAATGATGACAGAATTTTCATTTTTGGGTGAACTATCCCTTTTATACCCGGGAATCGGCATTTTCAAGCCTCTGGAAATTCCAAAAGGTTTTCAATTTATAAAATGTCTTTGGTTGATATTATGTATTTCCTGTTTGGCAGGCCTGTGCTCCAATGTTCCACTGGAACGTGCTCATGGAAAAGGAAGAGGCCATGAATACACCTGTTGGGAACTGCCAGCTTTTGAACATGCAAACAGGAGAGGTGGCAAACTACGCCCCCTGCAGGGGACTTTATGTTTAGGCGATTTACACCAGAGGCTGTAAGATGCTGCTGTCCCATACAGTGATATAACTGCTATGATTACAGCTCTGTTTATAAATGTGCAATACAAATAAGCTTTAATTATTCTTCATTGTCTAATGTCTCAAGCACTCTGACCAATAATGACCAAATCCGTATGTGCAGATCCTGACAGGCATTACTGTGGAGCTGGATTTACCACAGACATCACAAAGGTTCCTTGCTTCACTTATAATGGTAATGGAGTAATTTGCATATTTGAATGTGTATTCAAACACCTATACATAGTCAGAGTCCTTGAATGAATTCAATGAAAACAATACCATATAAATATTTATTAAATGCTTTGTTTTTTCCTTTATGTAAAAATGTTGGTTGTGACAGAATGGCAGAGTGATACTTGGTGCACCAGTGGGCTATTATTTTCAAGGTGAGGTATGTTAGAAAAGCTACATTATGTATCTTCCAAAGAATGTCAACACTAGAGCAAGGCTGTTTTCACAACTGTGATTCAAATATTTACAAAAAAAAAAAAAAATGTTTTTTTTTTTTTATATGACTGTGAAGTGTGCTTTGACTACAGCAGCACTGTCACGCAGCTTTTCTATTTATTTCAGGTCAGATCATCACTGCATCTGTTGCAAACATCATGATTAGTGGCAGTGTGTTCTCTCCCATGCACTCATTGAGAGGTGAGACCAAAACACCACAAAGATGTGACCACTACGACCTGTATCTGGGTAAGATGTGACATCAAACATTAGAAACTGAGGCCAAATAAGCTCTTTTTTACATAATAAAATAATAAATATGATCAAATCTGAAGCATCCAGTGAGGTTTTGTCATTGTTCTGCATCATGATACTCTGTTGCTGCTGGGAATTTTAATAAAGACAACATCCCAGGTGATAAGCATAAGTGAAAAGCCATCTTAATTTTTATGTATTCAATTTAAACAGCTGCTTTTTAAAATGCAACACAAGTTTAATCTGCAGCCCTCATCTGCATTATATTCTCACCTTTATTTGACAATGATTGCAGATTATGTTGTTGGCGTCCCAAATGATTTGCACACCATAGGCTCTGTAAGTGCTCTTTCACTGTTACATGGATGATTATGCACTTCAGTTGTCCTCTTGTACAGTTACACAATTCATTATGGACTTAATCGTGATAAGTTGTTGTTGTACTGTGCTTGTTTTTAGGTCAAAATAATAAATGGAGCAACTGTGCCCCTGCAAATCATGAAGGCGATTAGTGGCATCCAGATTATTTGATTTGATTTGTAATGCAGGATAGGAAATAGTAAAGTTGTGTTTAATTAGTTCACAACAGTCTAATATTTTAAGCTATTACAATACTATTGAAAAGTTTGGGGTCAGTGATTTTTTTTTTTATATATATAATTTTATTCAGCTAGTATACATTAGATTGTTCAAAATGACAGCAAAGACATGTAAAAAGTTACAAAAGATTTCTATTTCAAATAAATGTTGTTCTTTCAAACTTTCTGTTCATCAAAGAATCCTGAAAAAAAAATACATGTATTATGGTTTCCACAGGCAGCACAACTGTTGACGATAATATAAAATGTTTTTGAGCATGAATGATTTCTGAAGGATCATGTGACACTGAAGACTGAAGTAATGCCTGCTGAAAATTCGGCTTTGCATCACAGGAATAAATTACATATTAACATATATTCTAATAGAAAACAGTTATTTTAAATAGTAATACTTTTTCATAATATTACTGTTGTACCATATTTTTGATCAAATATTTGCAGACTAAGTGAGCATTAGAGACTTCAGAAACATGAAGAAAAAAATCCTACCTATCCCAAATATTTTAATGGTAATGTATGTTGTCTACGAAACATTTACTTTAAATGTAATAATGATAGTTTTGTCTGGTCCTCTGTAGATTGCATCTTATTTTGGACATTCTGTGGCAGTAACAGACATTAACAGAGATGGGTAAATCATTCGTGCAGAGATCAATTTATCTTTCTGGTAGTTTAAGAGAATTGCACAAATGTTTTTTGAGAGGAATTATATCCCCTCTGTGATCATCAGGTCTGACGACATCCTGATTGGAGCAACACTTTTTATGGAGCAGCGGTCCACTCAGAAATTTTGAGAAGTTGGACAAGTCTATGTTTACCTGCAAAGAAAGGGCTTCTCCTTCTCCTCCAGACCCAACCAGATCCTGACAGGGACACATGCCCATGGGCGTTTTGGCAGTGCTATAGTCCCTTTGGGAGACATCGATCATGATGGCTTTAATGGTAAGGACTACTCTGACATTACAGAGCAGGATTTGCAGTGAAAATAACATGCAGTTTCATATTTCCATGGATAATTCTGAGCACAACCCACCTGTGTATAAGTACAAGAACAAAATGAACAACCAAAATGTTTTAATGAAGACACAAGACAAATCTAAAGGAAAATCAGGCAGTATGCCAAAGCATTGATCTTTACAGGTAAATTCTTTTAAATTAGGCATTGTGATTGCTGTTGTACAAAATCACATTCAGCACCACAGACACTTTTTATTTATTTTTTTTAGTTACAAGCAACTGACATTTGTCACTTAATAACAGCAGGAGCTCAAGCAGTCTCATTTTTCTCAGTAATGAAAGCAAAATATGAAAGTGATTTGACCTAAATGGGTCAGGTGTTATTCAGCTGTCACAGTATAATACAAATTAATGTTGAATTCTAATGTTTATCTTAAGTAAAAGTATTGCTGTGAGATTAAATCTTCTTCTTCTTTTTTTAATTTGAGAAAAATAAGCTTCAAAACATTTATTATTCCTTTATCCTGGGTAAGAGTGATGGATTGACCAACCAATATGTTCAGGTCATTGAGAGCCCATTTAAGACCTTCAAAGATCTGCCAGTGTTTGGTTTCAGCATGAGAGGAGGGACAGATATTGATGATAATGAATATCCAGGTATGTGATATATTACTTGAAATTACCAGAAAAACAATCATGCTTTATTTTTTCTTAAGCCATCAAAAAGTATGGTGAAAGTATGGTGGATCTCCTTTTGTGTTCATTGGAAGAAAGTACTACAGGTTTGGCCATTATGAGGGTGAAATGACAGAGATTTAATTTTTGGGGTGAACTATCCCTTTAAATTCAAAACTCACATGTACTTTATTTTGTTACTTTTTTTCTGCCTCCAACCAATGTCAGCAAATGCTAGCTCTTTTCACTAGAACCCTGTGATCACTGTCCACCTCCCATTACCTTCCCTTAAAATCTGACCAGCAAACGTCAGCTGGGTCACTGCATCGAAATATCATAACCTTCCCAACAGTCACACCTAGAGTACAAAGCCCACAAATAACTGCATTGGTAAAGCCAATCTAAGCTTCAGAGATTGTCCTCAAAGTTTGAATGTCTGTTGTGAACAATCTCAACTAAGAGCCCTTTCCCACAATCCCTTGGGGAGGAGTGAGGAGCTGTCTGGGCGGCACAATAGAGTCACCAAAAGACAGGAATGCTTTGGTCAGTGCCACAGCCCACTTAGTACAGATATAAATGAAAACGGGCTCTGACACTGGGCTTTACTGTGTGGACATGGCAATGCTTTTTGACACACAGCACCTCAAGCTCTTGAGAGGGTCTCTTGGCGTGCTTTATCTCACTCTCTGCCTGTGATCTATTAGCTCACTTCTGTCACACAAACTAGTCCCCACACTTCCTTTCCTCCAGTTTAACATGAATGTCTTGAACCTCAATCACAGTTTTACTTACTCACTTTGTGGTGTTTGCTGATAGAGAGATTCTAGATTTCAAGGCATATAATATGCTTTGGTTTATTCCCACTTTAGATCTCATCATTGGAGCTTGGGGTACGAGCAAAGTGGCAACCTACAGGTACCAGTTTAAAATAGTCTGAATTACTGCAAAAAAAAAAACGTATTTTTTTTATTGCAATCATATGGTCATATACACATATAGACTTCATCATTTTCAGTCCTTAAAATTAAACAGTGATATCTCTTATAAAGATAAAAAATAAATAATCAATACAATAAATAAAGTATGAACAATTAATGTGTTAATAAAAAATAACATTAAAAATGTATTTATTATATATTTATTAATACAAATATTTATTGATTAATTCATTCATTAATATTGCCATGAAAATATCCATATGTACCATATATCATGTGTACCATACCAAATGCACCATAACGTTATATACACACTTGTATAAAGTGTATATATACACTTAATAAAAATAATAATGCCAAATTCCACAATGCTCCATTGGTAAAAAATTAAAAATAGAGTTTGATTGTACACACAGCCTTTGACAAAAACCGGTATCTCCCTCCTTTTTTGCATTTAGCTGTTTTTCCCTGCTGTGGGTCGTGGCTCATCAGTTGAGAACCACCGATCTGAAGTATGATTCTGAGTGTTGGAACAATAATGTCTTTGGCTTTATCAGGGCACAGGCTGTAGTGAGGACACAGGCTCAACTCTCATTCTTCCCTGAACTTTTGAACCCCGAAGACAAATTATGTCAACTCCACCAGAGCAGCAACTTCATTACTTGGTAATGCATCTGAACTTAGTACAAGAGAAAGCTTCACTATGTCATCATGATTCAAGTGGCTGGCATTCAAAATGCTCGATTAGTCAGCCATGAAAAGCTTCTCAAGGATTAGCAGAGTTCGTGTCAGGAATGGTACAGTGAGCTATTGATTACACCCACATCCCCTTTAGGACTAATGCACGATCACAATGCATCAAGGACTTACACTGATCAGTGATGTAATCCATATTTTCCAACCCACATGGTTGTGGTACTTCTATAGAATATTTATCATTAACACTTGTTTTCTCTTTCCCATAGCTTTATAATTATGGCATGCATCAGTGTTTCTGGCCACAGAATTCCTGAAGAGATTTTAAGGACAAGCTGAGTCCAATCTTCATCTCAGTGAACTACAGTCTGGCTGACTCCCAAGATGCAGTGCTGCATGGACAAAGTGTGGCCATTGGACAGGTGAAGGCTTATTGTATATAACTGAATATATTGTTTTTGTCATTAAAGCGACTCATTTATATTAACCTGTTGAAACCTTTTGTTGTTTCTAGACATGGATAATACTAAACTGAGGTCCAGATAACATCTGTATACCAGACCTGAAGTTAAAAGCAGTAGCGTAATTTCCTTTATTTTGTTACAGTTATAGTTATAAACCAGTTACAGACAGGTAAACATTTATCAAAAACAGGTCAACACAACCAGTCCTGATCGGAGATGAGAATCCAGCGCTGCTGATTATTGAGCCTGAGAATCAAAGAGAGGGAGCATGTGAGACTGAGCTATATAGCAGACCAGAAAAGTCCATTTTCAAGTGTAGCAATGCATGAAGCACAGTTAATATAGAAGTCACTTTCAAACCAATTAGCTTTCTGTTGGTCAGCACAGCAAATCTGCACAATGAGCTTGAACCCAAGCGCAAAAATCTGCATGGGGAAATCTTCGGCTTTCAAGCAAAATTCCTATTTGCATGGATTCCTATCGACTGGATTTCATGAAAATTCGCTGAACACCGGTAAATGTGACAACACTTTTAGGGTAGGTTCAGAAATATTTTTTTATGATAAAATTTAAGTTAAGTTTTAGTATTTTATGTGCTTATATACACACACACATATACATATGAAACTTCCATTGGCCAGACAACTAGATCAAGCCTAAAAAAATTATATCTGACTGCCCCCTTTCTGTCATCACACTTAAATTAAAAACCAACCTTAAAAAACAGTATATATATATATATATATATATAGATATATATATATATATATATATATATATATATATATAATTGAATAAAAATGACAAAACCTACACACAAAAAAATACACAAAATTAATAATACTTTAAAATGTAAAAAGCAAATATAAAATAAAATCCAATTTAAAATAATAACAAAATCTATAAGAGTATATGATAAAATAACACTTACAGAGTCTCTTCTGCGGTTGACTGTGTTCTGCCTATTGCTAAATGGGAGCTGAAGGATTACCCAGAAGATGGATGGAAGATTGGATGAAGTAGGTCCACTCGTAAAACATGTATATGAGGTAATATGCTATGTCTAGGATTACTGTTAACACGTTCACTTAATCGGTTTTGCGATACTTATGCACAAGTTTCTTTTCTCCTGTCTCAGCTAAGGAACATAGGCCCCAGTCCAGTCAACGCAAAGCTTATACTGGGGTTTCCTGTTCCACAAAATGAGTCCTATCTGCTGCATGTCTTCGCTAATGCCTCTGAAGAGCTAATCTCCTGTCAAACAGACTATTCCAACATCGACCCACGTGGAGTGAGAGTGCCCCCTACTGACCATCATTTCGAAATTGAACTCACTGAAAAAGTCTGCAAATATCCTCTTAACACACTTTATACTTTTGAAAAATGCACACCTATATCTGTAAACACTGGCTTTTACCCTAACAACAATGTGTGGTGGTACTGTAGTACAATGTTACCATTTATTTTAATACCATACTATATAATAATCGATTATACTGAACGACTACCGTAATCATAATTATTGGTATTTACATGTCACTTCAAGATACTGTGGTATAACTATGGTACCATGTGCAAAAAAATCAATAGTGTGTGTGTATATATATATATATATATATATATATATATATATATATATATATATAATACAGTTAATGGCACTAACTGCTACCATACCTATTTATCTTGGTTCACAGTAAAGCTGGAGTCCTCCAATGCCCATTTTCATCATATGATCAGCAATGGCAAAATAATGTCCATGTGGTACGGTTTGGAATAATTACGATTTTTTTAAATGTTTTTGAAAGTCTTTCATGCTCAACAAAGCTGCATTTATTTGATCCAAAACACAGTTTACAATTACGGGGCCAAGCATTCCAGCGGCAAAATTAGGAGTTAAGCATGGCATGGAGCATCAGACCAAATGCAACAATGAGTAATAAAAGCAATTTTAGAATTTTAGATTGTAATTGAAATGGCTGAAAAATCGAATTCAACCTCTAGTAATATGATTAAATGGCTTATCACTTTTGACCAACAGGTGGCGCTGTAATCAAATCATTTTGATGTGTTCTGCGTGAGGTGACAATGGCACACACAAAGTTTGTTGTCATTATGTCAAAGCTTTGCAAAGATATAGCCTCAGACTCATTTTGGAACCATGCCTAAAATTTGTAATGGTGCTGTACGAAAATGGTTTTGTCAATTGACACTTAATGCATAACTTTCTGTCAGCACAGTCTGAAGGTGATCTGACTCAATTTTGGTTCAAATCGGACCAACAGTTGAGGAGGAGTTAGAAAAAGTAGGTTTTTAACATAAATCAAAATGGCGGACAGGGAGTTCCGATTTCCTAAGTGAAAATTGATATGTATGTTGTTAGGACGACCCAAGGAATATTTTGAGACCAGTTTCATTACAATAGGCTAATGCAATCAAAAGTTATAAGCATTTTTGGAAATTTTATAATTAAAGGTTAATGAATGGCTTATTACTCTTGGCCAATAGGTGGCGATGTTACCAAATTGATGTGCCGTGGTCAGTGTGAGGTGACAATGGCACATACAAAGTTTGGTGTAAATATGTCAAACCTTTGCAGAGATACAGCCCTCAGATGCAGTTTGGCATCTTTCCAGCAAATTCATTCATGCGCTAAATGAAAACTGTTTCGTGTATCGACAAGAAATCCATAACTTTTTGCCAGCTTGGTCTGAAGATGATCTGAGCCAAATTTGTTAAAAATTGGACCAACGATCTAGGAGGAGTTCAAAAAAGTAGGTTTCCAACATGAATCAAAATGGTGGACAGGAAATTCAGCCAAAATTGGTATCAGTGTTCTCAGCATGATCCAAGGAATCTATCAACATCAGTCTCATTACAATTGGTTAATGTAAGCAAAAGTTATTAGCATTTTTCTAAATTCCATTATAACTTTTGACTACAAAGGTGGCGCTGCCCCCAAACTTTTCGAGTCCCATGAGGTTATGGAGCCGAAGATTTTTGTAATTAGTTTCATAATGATATGCTAATCCAAAATGGCTGACTTGGGAAAACTGGACATCATTCGATTCGACATGATGCACTGAATCTGAAAAAAAAAAAAAACGTTTTGTGATTTTTGGCCAAACCATTCAGAAGTTATGAGCAAAAATATCTATTTTTCACATCTCCTGACCACTAGGGGGCACAGTGCCAAAACACTACAGGTAGCCTCAGGTCATGCTTGTTACAACACACACCAAGTTTGCTCTCAATACGCCAAACCGTTTCAGAGATTTAACCTCATATCCATTTTTGCATGTTTTCATAGAATTTGTTTGCGGGCTATTCCAGAACAGTTTGACTTATCAACTTGAATTCGGTTCACCGGCCTTTTTTAGAATTGTATTTTTGTGGTTTACAGTTCAAAAGTTATTAGCATAACATTTTTGAAATTTGGACAAGTGGTGGCGCTAGAGAGTTTGAGTTAGAGACTCCAAATTTGCCATGGTTAATGTTGGGACTGTCCTCTATCAGTGTGCCAAATTTCACAACTTTCCCGCAAGTGGTTCTATGGGCTGCCATAGACTTGCGGCGGAAGAAAAAAAGAATGTTAACGATTACAACAGGTGCCTCTGCACCTTCGGTGCGTGGTCCCTAAATAGTAATATTATGAAATTATTACAAATTAAATGCTCTCTATTTTGATCAGCAGTCACTACTGCAGTCTTCAGTGTCACATGATCCTTCCGAGATCAATATGCTGATTTGGTTCTCAAGTTCCATTTCTTATTTTTATAAATGTTGAAAACAGTTGTGCTGCTTAATATTTTTGTAAAAACTGTAATGCGTTTTTCCCCCAGGATTCTATGATGAATGGATAGTTCAATAAAAAGGCATTTATTTATATAAATATTTTGTAACAATGTAAAAGACTTTACTGTAATTTTATTTATTTGACAGTAATGTTGTGATTCGTCTTTGCCAGTAGAGGGTGATATCACCCCTCTTGTTAACAGTAGTTGCTTATTCATTGAAATTTTGATAATTCCACAATTTGAGCACATGGTTTGTACAAATGCCTCCAACTCTTATGCTTCATAAAACTATATTTCAATGGATTTATTATTACATATTGATATATCTTTCACTGTGCAGAACTGCCTTCGTTTTGAGTGTGAGGCTGCAGGACTGCAGAGAGATGAGAGGGCCATAGTAAGAGTTAAAGAGCAGACTGTGAGTACAAACCTTCTTAAAGGTGGGCAAAACTTTAAAGACAAAACCCTAGACCTTTAATGAAGTCATCTTATATTCATAGCCTTTTCTCTCTCTGTTTATATTTCCATTCACGGCTCGGAGACCATAACATAAATTTTGTACTTCGTTGTTTCGTTTGGTGGTTTGTATCATGAATTGTATGCAACTCCTCATTAAAACTACTTGAAATCTTAAATCTATCTAGACATATACAAATATAGTATGGAGACGTCCAGATGGACAAGAGGAGGTACCTTTGTGGTGGAGAGTAGTGTCAGTCATTGCTGGACTGCTTCTACAGTCTGCGCTGAGCACCATCTTCTGGAAGGTACTTCTATATGTTGAACAGCAGAGGGCGCTTTGTCCCATACAGGTCTCCTGGCTAACAACAAACAAAGCATATTACTGTAAAACAGATATGTGCATGCTTACCACTTACCAACTTCATCCATGTTAACATACAACACTGTATGTTTTAATGTGGGTTTTTTTAAACGTAACCATTGTCGATGTGATGATGATGGTGATGACGTGCAGCAACTGAATGGAGAACCTAATGAGACAGCTTGATGAGACATCACAAATCTTGAGCTTTATGATGCTTTAAGGTTTTTAAAAGTTTGTTTGCTAATTTTATTCTATTCTTTCTGTAATTGTATTAAAAATGAATCATGGTTATAGAGATGCAAGCATTAGTTGACCAGCCCAGCATTTTGGGATAATTTAAATGATGTCTCTTAATTTGGTTGATGATATTTTTTTTTGTTGTTGAGTTTAGTTTGATATGTGAAAATTTTATAAAAAGAACTGTTTTTTATTTTAATATATTTTCAAATGTAATTTATTCCTGTGATAGAAGTGCACTCAGCATCACTTGATCCTTCAGATATCATTCTAATTTGCTTTATATTCAGCCATAAATAGAAGTAGACCACTGATACTCACGTCTTGCGTTTCAGTTTATGTTAAGGAATGGAGATAAATGAGCATCGTCTCCAACCCACTGCCCTTGTTAGTAACATTCTTAGCAGTTCAGATGGGTGATGATTCATTTTGATTATCAGTCATAATGAGATCACTGAGCTGTAGAACAGATGATGAACACTGAGCTTTATTCATAAACCATTGTTACGTAAAATGTCACATTTATTGAACAATTTGCACCGAAATTCATTATGCATATGCTTGACTAATTGTAAGTCATTTGATTTCTGCCTTTTCTTTTCTTTTTTTTCCTTTTTTTAATTTTCAGTCATTAAAATGTCATGTCTGCACTGAAGTGTGTAATTATAATGCTTTGGGTTTGAATAAGTAATTAGACATTTGTTTGTGAGCACAGTTTGAGGCAAAAAAAAAGTAAACAGTGTATGGATAAGAATCACATAACTTAAAATTGTTATCAGAAAAGTATGGTGTGTGGCTCTTAGAAGTGCACTTAGTGATTTACATTTAGCTTAAGCCTTACTCGTCTGCAGTCTTTGCCCTCATGTGAGTCATTTTAAAGGTGCCATATAATGCATTGATAAGATATTTTAAATTGTTCTCTGATGTCCCCAGAGTGTGTATGTGAAATTTTATCTTAAAATACCCCACAGATAATTTTTTATAGCTTGTTGAAATTGCCACTTTTATTAAGCCAAAACGTGCTGTTTATGTGTATGTCCCCTTTAGATGAAAATGAGCTGATGCTCCCGCCTCCCTTCTCAGACGAGTGTGGAGCATCAAGAGCTCATGCTCGCGGTCATACCAGTGTTACGGTTTAACTGGTGGTGACCGTGTTACTGATCCTCACATTGCTTCCAAATGCAATTTTTAACTACCACATTCCTATTCACCATCATTCTGGTAGCACATGAAGGCAGCACTAGTGAAAACCGGCAGAGACAATGGTGGCTTTAGCAATATTAGCCTTACAAAGAGCGAAGAAGCTCTTTTGGAAAACAAAATATGAGGCATGATGCTTACTTTGTCTGGAGTCTGGACGTTTGCACACAAAGCGTTGGTATCGATCCCTCTTTCAGAAGCAATCTTTGCACAACTCCAGCACTGAACTGACTCTCGTTTGTGAGGCAGTCCGGCATAAAATGTTAGCACAAAAGTATAGGACTTATGGTTTTTTTTTTTTTTTTCGGGACATTCCCTTCGAAAATGAAATTTATCCACTGTGTCCTCAGCGGTCTATGGAGACTCCTATGTTCGTTGGGGCATCCCAACACACAACACTTTTAATGCCTCTTTGGCGCTGACATTGTATCTCCAGCATCTACAGCAAGAAAACAGTAATGGCGGACCACTCCTTCTCACTCAGGGCTGTGTATATGCTAATAGGGCAGAGAGCGTCACAAATGGGCAGGACTTTACCCGACTATGATGTCATAGTAGTGAGAAATCTGGAACGGCTAGGGTGGAGGGACTGATTATGATTTATTAGGATTATAAAACAATGACTTGGTGGATTTTTACTATTATAGGCTGGTTGTTTTTACACACTGCGGCCACACAACTGTGTTCAAACACCTTATAAAAGTGATTTTTGCATTCTATGGCACCTCATATTTCTCAAACATGCTGTTCATTTAATTGTGTAAAGCTTCATTAATTAGCAAATTTTTTGTGTGTGTGTTGCCTTGAAGGAGTAGTTAACAAAAAAAAATTGCTGAAAATTTTATTAACCCTCAGGCCATCCAAGATGTTAATGGGTTTATTGCTTTATCAGAATAGATTTGTAGAAATTTAGCATCACATCGCTTGTTCACCAGTGGATGCTCTGCAGTGAATGGGTGCCGTCAGAATGAAAAAAACAGCTTATAAAAAACATCACAATAATCAACAATTAATCCATACAGCTCCAGTCCATCAATTAACATCCTGTGAAGTGAAAAGGTGCATGTTTGTAATAAACAAATCTATCATTAAGGCATTTTAACTGTAAACCAATGCATCAATCTGAAATATGAGTCCTATCCATAATATTGCTTTCTCAAGTGAAGTCATCTTTTCTGAATCAGGAGAGAAATTTGCTCAAATCAAGTACTGTGTTTACAAAAAAAAAAAAAAAAAAAAAAAAACTGTCAGAAACAATTCTAAACAAATTTGTCAGTGGATTTTGATGTGAGAGGGGATGGATTTTTCACTGGAGCAAGCATTATTATTAATTATGGATTCATATTTATTCCATTAAGTTAAAATGCCTTAATGATTGATTTGTTTCTTACAAAAACGCAGCGTTTTACTTCACAAGCCATTAACTGATGGACTTGAGTTGTGTGGATGACTTGTGATGTTTTTATCAACTTTTCTGTTTTTATCATTCTGACGGCACCCATTCACTGTAGAGGAACCATAGTGATAGTGCTACATTTCTCCAAATCTGTTCCGATGAAGAAACAAACTCGTCTACATCTCGGATGGCCTGAGGGTGAGTACATTTTCAGCCAATTAAATTTTTTTGCTTAACTATTCCTTCAATCAATAAAACGCTGGAAACGGCCTTCAAAATGTGCCAAACGTGAAAAGTTGCATATGAGCCTCGGCCGACAGAGGACGCATGGGAGCACTGCACTTCAAAATCTCCCCCACCCATCTGGGACAACAGGACTGAAAGAAGAGGAGCCGTCGTTTTCGGGAAGGGAGTGGGCACCCGTGGCAACCGCACTTTATAGCAGTCAGACTTGTGCCATCCCGCAACGAAACATGGATGAACTGCTACTTACGGAGGATCTGACGATGCCGCTGTAAGAATGCGTCCACCGCACACCTCCCGCTCTTTTTTTCTTTTTCTTTTCCTCTGTAGTGCTTGGAGGACGCTGGCGAAATCACTGCCGACCCCAGGACCAGTTGGTGAGTTTGATTTGAGACCAGTTGGTGAGATGTGATATTAGTGTAGCGCGGTGTAGAACGGAACATCGACTCGCGGCTTTATTATGTAACTGCCGCATTTGCGCTCACAGCAGTTTATCACGCGCAGTTGCTTTTGTGCACATTTACTTTAGTGTCTTTTGGGAGTTACAGTATGGAAACAAAGGATTTCAAACTCAGACGAGCCCGCCTTTTATCTGTAAAGTGAAGAAGTTAGTTAAACGGGCCATGAGCTTCAGAAAAACAGTTGTATGTGGCATTTGTTTCATTCCTATCTTGGTTTAAGAGTGCACGTTATCTTGTGACAAACTACAGGCTATAGTGAAGCCAGTATCGTTTCGTATTTTAAGCCCACCCACACTGCTATTTCCATAAAAATAAGTAGTTCACTGAGAGATACATTGGTTTCTTATTTGTATGAAAATGTGTTTATTGTAAAAGTATATGGGAGACCGATGTAAATTGTAATTATTATTATTAGCCTATTATTTTCAATGTAACTGTTACACCAAGGGGGGAAAAAACGTTATTTGAAATAGAACATATGTTGACCTTTTGTGACAACTTGCCCCAGTGGGAGCCTGTCACACCATAATATGGACTCCGCAGAGTATTAAACAGCAAGATTAAAATATAAGATGTGGCATATATAAATATCAAAACATTGTTTTGGCCAACAAAATTTGCATTTAAGAGAAAATCAAACATTTGTGTAAGTGCCCCGCTACACACACACACACACATAGCCTAAATAATCATTTAAATCTTATTTCTTTAAACAAATAAACAAATGACTTGAGTGTTATTCAGAACAGTTTATGAGTTTTCTTGCTCTAGTTTTGTTACTCTAGTCTGGTGGCAGTTTGTCGCCACAGGACCTAGTGGATCTTTAGGAGCTGTTTGTGCAAACTCTTTTGTGAACCCCCCTTTCTTCCTCAGCAACTTCCAATGCATATTAATGTGGGCTTGGAGCTTCTTTTCTCTTATGCGCTTCATTGGTGCTTGTACTACTAAGCAGCTCACAAACTCAGCCACAGATATTTCAGCCTAAGTTCTGCCTTATCTCTGAACCATTTAAACAGAGAAATTAAAAAAAAAGTCTGTACTGAATTTAAAATTTTGACTGTCAGCATTTGTTTAGTCTTTTTGTGGTTAGTAATCTGTATCCTGCAAAGTCATTAGAGGTTTTTTGACCAACATCAGAAGTTCATTACTGGACTCCAGCCTTTACTGGGACCCTTTTGAAGAGAGACCTAAAGGTGAAGCCACATCATAAAGCTGTGTGTGAGTTCCCAGTTCTGGAGCTGAGAAGGACCTGGGATGACATTTTAAAAAGTCTGGGATCCGTTTTAATCAATGTTTTACTGTCTACTGGAAAAGGCTCTGCTGACTAAGCTCTCCTTGTTGTGCTGATAGGAAACATTAAAGTCAGAGTCAGTCAAAAACATGTGAAGGTTTTCCTCAAAGTTATAGACATATGAATAAATAAATTATTAGCCAAGAATAGATAAAGGAATCAAGGCACAAGCACCAAAGTACAATATCATTCTCCTTCTAGTAAGGGTTTTGTTTGTTTGATTTTTTGGTTCTGTGTACTAAATCTTTTTATGCACATATTAAGTATATCATGCATATTAATAAGTTGTTTCTGAAAATTAATTTGTTTGGGAAGCAGACAGGATTTGTCTTAACCAGTAAGAGATAATGTTATTCAACACATTAGTTTTTGTTTCTCTCTCTCTCTCTCTCTCTCGCTCTCTCTCTCTCTCTCTCTCTCTCTCTCTCTCTCTCTCTCTATATATATATATATATATATATATATATAAAATGTCATGCCACCATCAAATGTGCCCTTTAAACCTGACCCAAGAGTCTTTAAATGTAAATTATTATGAAAAATTATGATCATTTATTGCTGTTAGATTGGGAAGACAGCAGCTAATTACCTCAGCATGACTCATTTTCCAGCATCATTATTTTCTTAGAATTTCTACATCCTGCTTCTTTCCTCCAAAGTCTATACTTTAAAAAAAAAAAAGTGATATTGTCAAGTTCAAATGAATCATTTCAACTCAAGAATTACGAGTCCGAGTACAGAGTCTACCCATCATCTAAACACAATAGCTGGATGGCAGGGCAGTTTCCTGTTACTTCTCTAGTTTTATCTTGATGTTCAGGAAACTCGACACTGATCTTTGCATGCATTTTTGTGCACATATAGAATTTTTTTCTAAACATATATATTTGTCATGATCTTGCATCTCTTTAAGCAGGATCATTTAACAGCTGTGAGCTAAAGGGCTGTGTGAATCACATTGAGGCATCAGATGTTTGCTACTGACACGGTGCAAAGTATCTACCAGAGCGTGAAATATTGTTATCCTGATGGGTTTTTGCAGTGGCACGGTATGCACATCACCGTTCTAATCAAGCTGACACATAGAGCCACCAACTCTGATTTGGGACAAAGGCCTGGCGAGGGCAGGCCAGCCAAGACACTAATGCAAAATGACTGCTGGAGATCTTAGTGTGTCCGTCTGTGCCTTTAGGCAGGTGTTGACCATGCCCATTTTGGACAGTTTGAAAAACAGATGTGCAGTTCCTCATATAATGGTTCTGAGCCAAATAGCTGTTTTGCTCTTCTCTTTTGTCTTGCATTCATGATTGTGTAGGATACTGTCCTGTCACCACATAATGAGACATTGCTTTGTCAACTTCCAGTAGATTTCATGAGATTCCCTTTAAGGGGGTATTACATCCTTCTCCTCTCATGCAAAAACAAGGGTTACCATGACAGCGCTTATTTGAGTGCTGCCCCAGCTTGCCACTCTATGCTTTTATTTGGGGCACAATTGCAGCATTGTGCTGCATGACGCTTTTATTAGATGTAATTGAATTTTGGAACCTGTATGACTTCATAGAGCTCGAGTGATATCACATCAGCCATGATATCAATCACAAGTCAGTTTACAATAAATTATATGTTTACATGATAAGTATGTAAAACAATAAAAAAACAATTAAACCACAAAAAAAAAAAAAAAATTTAAATGCTGGATTATGCATGCCAGGCCAGTAGTTGGCGATGTCACTTTGTAAAGAACCTTGCAGATGCCTATAGACTGAAAACACGTTTTTATAGTTCACGCAGTGACGACAAAAGAATAGTTTTCAAAAATTTGCATTTTCAGGCCCCCAAAACACAGCTGTTGTGTAAATGACCAGTCAAAACACACAAAAAGTTTAGTGAAGGGTCAATTGTGCTGAGGATTAAAACAAGGTGTTTTCAACAGAAATAAGAGGCAAGTTTTTTTGTTTTTTTGTTTTTTGTGGTAAGCAACTATTGTCAATAGAACCACCATTAGGGAAAGATGTGAAGTGAATTGAATTCTGTTTTCGTCTGCAAATTCAAAGCACCTGTATGTGCTTTGGCAGGTCATAGAAAGGCCTTTCTAAGGTGATGTCGTGCTTTGACAGCAGATCTTTTATTTAAGGCTCTTTATAGCATGGGCTGTTTGTGGGCTAAAGGGTACAGAATAGCTTGGCAGGATTTTCTGGTTACACGGGCCGTCACAACTTTAAGGAGTGTGCGTCTGGCCATCAGCCCACCATGAACTCCCCGGGCAG
The DNA here is from genome assembly GCF_018340385.1 of Cyprinus carpio. Taxonomy (NCBI): domain Eukaryota; kingdom Metazoa; phylum Chordata; class Actinopteri; order Cypriniformes; family Cyprinidae; genus Cyprinus; species Cyprinus carpio. Next base: position 27,844,772 of record NC_056574.1, on the reverse strand, counting down.
CTGTTCAAAGGTAGGAATTTCTTTGTTGACACCAGACACCCTAACGCTGAGAGGAAATGGCAGATTTATCAGCAGCAGAGCCCCTGTAAACCTGACCTCTGAGGAGATCCTGCTTCACATCATCAAAGTGTGTCCAGATATTTTGATTGGTGGGTGTAAAAAGCTTTAGGGAAAGAACGCATGAAAAATTGGAGATTACATCATCTACGTTAAACACGAAATGGCCTAATGCCCCTAAAACACAAAGCAGCCAGACATCTTCTAGTGCAGCAGTAGAGCTTGTTTATAATGTTAAGTCTGTGTTTTGCTCCGTTTATTGTGTCTAATATGAGTTTGGTGATGTTTTGAAATATTAATCTGGATTAGGCTTTAGAAAGGGTTCCTAATTTTGTTTGTAATCCTTTTGGTCATGCAATATTCTTGTTACTGCTGGCATCTTATTCAGTGCAAATAAATGAAATGTAATGAAACAGGATTGATTCTATCACGTTAAATACATTGCATTCACTTGCATCTTAGGCTGGGCAAAACTAAAATCTAGTTCTGCCTTAGTGCTCATTTTGTAGTTAATCTGTTTAAAGTATTTTTTAATTTCATACTTATGTCCAAATGTTAAGCCTGTTTTTGCTTTTATTCTTGATAGGGTTCAACTCTAGAAGCCTTGTTGTACTTGATAAATTGTCTAAATATTTTTTTCTTTTTTAAGTGCCCACCACTGACAGATAAAGTGAGCAGTCTTGTGAATCTCAGGCTCGACATTTCAGACGTTTCCTCTCATCAAGCTGTGCAGAAGTCTATAAATTCCCTGAACAACAATGGGTTCATTAGAGCTGAGTCAACACATTTCTGCTGTGCTTTTCCTCTCAGGGGTTGTATCAACACCTTTAGGGCCCTTAGAAGATCATTTTTTTCCTTTCCAGCAAAATCTTGAACTTTAGATGACTGGTTTGTTTTTGCAGGCCTTTAAATCTGTAAATGTACCAGCTAAATGTGTACTGAGTCTGACCTTGAATTATTTGATCTTACATTTGCCCTTGCTCCTTGGTTATTTTCCTCATATAACATCCAACCAACATGCTGAAAATATCTGGAAAAGCTCCAGAATCCTCATGAGGTTGCCTAGAGGAGACAGGGACCGCATGCATCTCAAGTGTCATTACATGAAGAGTAGATGTGCTCTAGTTTTAGCTGAGGAATGAATAGCAGGCTCTTTGTTAGATATTTTTTGTCTGATTATTACATAACGTTTTGTCCTGCTGAGCAGGACCTGGGTTACTGTTTTCCTGTTTTCCTTGGCTTAGGACATCGTCCAGCTGCTGCTGGGGAAAGGGTGAGGCTTTTGAAAATGATTTATGAGCTGTTCTCTGTGACTCAGGACTCTCCAAACTGTCTTATACCAATGGAGAGGTGAGAGTTTGCTCTTCATAACACAGACACTTTTCTCACACCTGCCAATGGCAGATGAAGCTGTACGTATTTATTTCTTACAGGCTACCGTGTGTGTGTGTGTGTGTGTGTGTGTGTGTGTGTGTGTGTGTGTGTGTGTGTTTTGTATTTTATATTTTGTACATGTATTTTATATTGTTGTAGTTATTTTATTCATTATTTTAATACATTTTATTTTAATTTAATTTTTATGTATTATGAAATTAATTTGGTTGTTAATTTCATGCAATTTTATTTTGTGTAAATTATTTTGGAGTTACTTTTTTTTTTAGCACAGATCATTATCATTAGCCCCATAATCATTCACAAAATCATACATATGACACATGCTTTTGTTTCTTATATTCTTTATTTTTGTTTGGGTGATTTATGTGAACACATTCATTTGAATAGTGCCCGTCACTTCAGCAACAGTAAGGTGTTTTATTTTTACAAATCATCTGAAACTATGTATTAGGCTATTCCTTATGTATGTATTATGTTCTGGCCAAAGTTTTACTTGCATTTGGTGCTAAGTGAGTGTTACTTTTGGACCCTGCTACCACACATACATCAGTACCTGTGTTTATTCAGCCCTCACAGTACGGCTACGGCTACACTGCCTTTATGTCTGAGACTTTGTAAGCAACCCAGCAAAATCCCAGTGGTTTTGGACAGGCAGACATTCCTGCTTGGCTGTTAACACATCATCTGAATGTCTAAAAAAAACAACAGGGTGGCCTGGAAGCATCGGTGACACCGGGACCACCTGTCAATGAATTAATTGCACCTTTTTGCCTTGGTGTAACTTGGAGATTTGTCTTGTAGGATTTCCCCACTCTACCATCTTTCCCCGGTGTCACATTGACGTTACACTTGCCTGAACAATGAGGCTTTCTAATTTAAAACCCGATGGTGTCATTGTAGTGAGATAGAGAGAGGAAGAGATTTGCAAATCCTTCAGTTAAATTCTAGCAACAGCAACAACACCATTTTGGCTGCTAAAGAGGCAAAAAATAAATAAATAAAAAGTTGATTGGTTAATATTGATAATTGTTTAATTTTAAATGTTTATGGTCCATTAAGCATTATTAAATTGCAGAGAAGACATTTCAGAAGGGTAGAAATGTGTTGTTGTGTTTGAAATGTTTCATATGTGCAAAGATTTTGCAAATATCTGGCAAATGTCCCTTAGTACTTCACTCCAAAGTGCTGTGGTCTCTATTCAGTCTCATCAGATGCCTGTAAAATAGACAGTCAGCCTGCTGGGAAATGCTGCTCCTGACTGCCACTGTGTTCAGGAGTGAGTGGAAGAGATTTCATTTCTTAAAGGGATACTCCACCCCAAAATAAAAATTTTGTCATTAATCACCCCTATGTCGTTCCAAACCCATAAAAGATTTGTTTGTATTCGGAACACAATTTAAGATATTTTGAAAACCGGGAGGCTTGTTACTGTCCCATAGACTGCCAAGTAAGTTACACTGTCAAGGTCCAGGAAAGTATGAAAGACATCGTCAGAATACTCCATCTGCCATCAGAGATGAGAATACGACTTTATTCAATAATTCACTGTATGCCCTTCTGTATCAGCTGTGCTGTTTCTACGTGTATTTAGCTTTGATTTGAAAGAAAACAGCGCATCCTTGTAGCAGGATGATACAGAAGAGCATAAGGTGATGCTTGACACTGTTGACAATGGAATTATTGAATAAAGTCATTATTTTTGTTTTCTCGTCGCTTCATAATGTTACGGTTGAATCACTGATGGCAGATGGAGTATTCTGACGATGTCTTTCATACTTTTCTGGACCTTGACACTGTTATTTATTTGGCAGTCTATGGTGGGGTTTCCCGTGCTTTTAAGTCAGAGATGTCCATGATAAATGCGCTGCTGCCCCGCGACCCCCAACACCCCCACCCCCACCTCAACAACCCCTTTTTTTGGAGCCTCCAAACACCTTTAACTTTAGCAAACAGTGGGATACGTTGTGTTGCTGCGCGTGATGGTCGTACGTAACTTGATTGTGATTGACGCTGACGTAATCTCGTAATGTCTGGGACAAAATTACAAATTGAATTAAATATATATATATATATATATATATATATATATATATATATATATATATATATATATATATATATATATATATTATATTTTTTTTATTTGTATCAGACTTTTCTGAAAACACCATTTAACAAGTATTGAATTAACCCTTTCACACGTAAGTTTTTAAAATATTCTGGGTGACCCCCCCAGCGTGAGTTTTTCAAGGCGATCGTTATTTAGATGTGTCACTTTATGGTTTCCATGGTGACGCGTCATTGCTTGTCACGTGACACACCGCAGAAACAACAGAGCTGAATGAATGATGATCTGCTTTTATTTTTCATTCATTTTGTCATTTTTCCTTTTTTATTCAAAATATTCACAAATTTGTTAGATATGGCATGAAATAGCTGATATTCCGATTGTCAAATATATGCAAGTGGAAGTGTTTTGTTGTTTAAACACCTTTATAACGATCGCGTTAGTTGAGCTGTATGCGCGATGGGCGCCGCCATCTTAGTTTGTGCCGCAGACGCAGTTCAGAGAATCGGATCTGTTGGATTTACAACACGTGAATTCATCCACTTCTCCCGAAATACATAAAAGTAAGTGGATGGTGAACTGGGAGAATAATAGAGTAAACTTTAAAGTTACTTACACAATGTGTATCTGATATGCATAAAATGTGTCTAATTATAATGGAAAGGATTATTATTGCCTCGTCCTTTGACATCAGTGTGTATTTTACAAACTCTAAATGTATTGTTTTTTTTTAGTACTTATATGTCTGAAACCTAAAATAAACATTATGTGGTTGAAAACACTGAAAAGTTGTGATGACAGCTCTGAGCGCGCCTGTCTCCGGCTCAGCGCCAGCCAACGCGCGAGAGCACATTTGAATTTCACGTCATGCACTGACCGGTGTGATCGTACACTCCAGGGACCAGCCTAGACTGATCACACCGGTGTGATCGTACACTCCAGGGACCAGCCTAGACTGATCACACCGGTGTGATCGTACACTCCAGGGACCAGCCTAGACTGATCACACCGGTGTGATCGTACGTGCGAAAGGGGTTAAATTAATTGCAACAAAAATATATAGGGCCTATATATTTTTTCCACTTTTTTTTATAGAAATCATCTCGCGACCCCTGCGCCGGGGTCCCGCGACCCCCCGAGGGGTCGCGACCCCCACTTTGGGAACCACTGGTCTATGGGACAGTCACAGGCCTCCCGGTTTTCATCCAAAATATCTTAAATTGTTTTCCGAAGATGAACGAAGCTTTTACGGGTTTGGAATGACAGGGGGGTGATTAATGACAACATTTGCATTTTGAGCTGAAGTATCCCTTTAATACAAGCAAATAATGAAGTGCTGTTTGTTTTAAAGAGGCGACTGGACAGGACTAAACATGGAAAGAGTATGAAAATGTAGTCTTCAATTTCACCTTCCACTCAAAAGCAGATAAATAATTATACTTGGCAAATTAATGTTTTAGTTTTCAGTAAACATTCAGTTATAGTAAAATAAAAAGTTTTTCTGTGAGTTAATTTTTTCCGCTGAGGCTCAGAACTTTTTATGTCGCAGAAAAGTTTCCTGGATTATTTGCGCCTTGCACTTCAGCTGAAACAATAGACAGGAAGTGGAATACAGGAAATCCTGGTGGTTGAGTGGATTCTGTTAATGTTTCTCTTAGTGATCTTGAATGTGTAATATTTTCTATTTACTGTTTTCTATTTTAATATATTTTAAAATGTAATTTATTCCTGGCTGAATTTTTAGCAGCTATTACTCCAGTCTTCAGTGTCACATGATCCTTCAGAAATCAATTTAATATGCTGATTTGGTGCTTAGTAATCATTTATTATTATTATTATTATTATTATTATTATTATTATTATTATTATGTTGATGACAGTTGATCTGCTTAATTTCTTAGTGGAAACTGTGATAAGTAGTAGTTCATGATTCTTTGATAAATAGATAAAGTATTTTTGAAATATAAATCTTTTGTAACAGTTGTCTTTACAGTCACTTTTATTCATTTTAATGTTGCCTTGCTTAATGAAAGTATTAATGTTGTAATTAAAGTATTAACAAACTTTTAAATGGTAGTGTGTGTGTGTGTGTGTGTGTGTGTGTGTGTGTGTGTGTGTGTGTGTATATATATATATATACACACACACACACACACACACATACTGTATATACAGTACAGACCAAAAGTTTGGAAACATTACTATTTTTAATGTTTTTGAAAGAAGTTTATTCTGCTCATCAAGCCTGCATTTATTTGATCAACAATACAGAAAAAATAATAATATTGTGATATATTATTACAACTTAAAATAATTGTTTTTAAATTTATTATACTTTAAATTATCATTTATTTCTGTGATGCAAAGCTGAATTTTTAGGATTATTATCACATGATCCTTTAGAAATCATTCTAATATGATGATTCATTATCAAAGTTGGAAACAGTTCTGCTGCTTAATATTTTTTCAGAACATGTGATACTTTTTTAGGATACTTTGATGAATAAAAAGTAAAAAAAAAAAAAAAAAGCTATGTTTTTTAAAATATAAATTTTAAATTTATTATACTTTAAATTATCATTTATTTCTGTGTAGTCAGTAATTTTTTTTCTTTCTTTTTTTTTTAAATAAAATCAATACTTTTATTCAGCAAGGATGTGTTAAATTGATAAAAAGTGATAGTAAGAAAATATATTATTAGAATATATATTATTAGAATTTTTTTTTTTTTTTTTTTTTTTTAATAAATGCAGTGCTTTTTAACCTTTTATTCATCAAATGTATTAGACAGCAGAACTGTTTCCAACACTCATAATAAATCAGAATATTAGAATGATTTCTAAATGATCATGTGATAGACTGGATGTTACATGTGACACTGAAGGCTGGAGTAATGATGCTGAAAATTCAGCTTTGCATCACAGGAATAAATTATTTTTTTAAAGTATATTCAAATAGAAAACTATTATTTTAAGTTGTAATAATATTTCACAATATTACTGTTTTTTTCTGTATTTTTGATCAAATAAATGCAGGCTTGATGAGCAGAAGAGACTTCTTTCAAAAACATTAAAAATAGTAATGTTTCCAAACTTTTGGTCTGTACTGTATATATATGTCTTTTTTAAAAACATCTCAACGATGCTTTTCAGGCCAGCTGTTTTTCTGGATATTGTCCTTTTCTAGTCTAGTCCTTTTATGCTCCACTGAGTTTTACTATGGATGATATTATGAAAACAAGGTAACCAAACAGTTCGCTAAGGGAATATGACCTTTTCTGTTCGTGCAGGTGGATTCTGCCTCTGTGTGATTCATGTGGGTTCTTTGAATATAATCATCATTGTTGTGCGATTAGGTCTGCAGTGCATGACTGGTTCAAAAATCTCATTTTCGGAAGCAAACTTGTGTCCCCTTGCCAGGAAATGCAGGGACCCATTTTTTCCCCCACAGTTAGCCTGCTGACATCCCCTAGTATCCATAGTAACGTGCATCAATTGACCCATTTAGAATTAAAGAACGAGAGGTTCTGAAAGACGCTGCAGCATGTGAGCGTGAACAGGATGTGAAGCAAGCCTTGCATGAATGGAGTGTAAAACAGTTCTGGTTGGGAAAACATGACTTGTTCATGACTTTTCCTTATTAAGGAAAATTTACATTTTTCACAGAGCAAAATGTTCACTGAAACTTAAAAACTGTATTTTAATGTATTTACAGTAAAATACATTGAATTTAATGTGCCCAGAAAAAAAAAAAAAAAAACATTTACCCAGACCCCCAAATTAAAAAAAGGGCATAGACTTGCTGTCTTCCTGGCCTGTTTACATGTCTCTGGTAGTGCCCTTGTAAAAGTTCTGGGGGGATGAACCAGGTCATCCATTTCGAACAGTAAGCACGTGTCCTCAGCTAGACAGATTTGCTGCATTTGCACAGTGTCAATCGAAAATGCTGGCAGACATTCTGTCTCACTGAAAGAGCTCAAAGGCACTCTGTTTTCGACTCTTCAATGTAAACAAACCAGAGTACTTAACGTGTCGGATGAGGACAAACATTTCTAAACATAGTCGTCTCATCTGTTGAATGTAGGCCACTGGGTCTAGAGGTGTCTAACATAAACCATGAATGTGTTGTTAAAAGAGACTTGACAAAATTTTATTTCCATACACTGATGTAGTCTCGGGTAGCTTGTGGCACAAGACTGGTCCACAGTGGCGTTTTCTCAATTATGTCAGTATATTCAGAACTAACTGTATTAAAATGATTTTCTTTCATAAAGGAATATTGTTTAAAATGCCTTGAATTCTTGTTTCCACAGAGGTGCTGATTAAAGTCCAGGTATTTGACAACAGCGACCTGTCACCATTAAAGGAATCCACAGTTCAGGTGTGTGGAAACCAGACGGTCTTAGCATCCAGCCTTGCAGGAGGAGATGGGATTGTCACACTTACGTTCCTGTACCGGCCAGGAACATGGGTCATCGTCACGGCATCAAAGCACGGATTTGTCACAAACTCAGCACCCTGGCAAGCCAGCCGCATCCCGCGTGAGTACTTCCTGTAGGACTGAACATTTTTGCCATAGTGTCAGGGGAAGCCTGCAGTTTATTGTTAGAAACAGAGTATTCAGTTTCATTCTGAAATTCACACACATTAACTGGACTTCCTGTCAAAACTGCTAAAGCAAGACCAGTATGTGTTTATGGGCTTGTCTGGAATCATGTTAATCCCTTATTAAAAATGCATAAGTCATTTGTCTTCAGATTAAATGGGCCCTGGTTTCAATCTAGATGCCCCAAATGTTACCATTTATTTAGGTTGCTTTTGAGTAACCTTAGAAAGAAACACAAAAATTAGTATCCAATAACCCCTGATTTAGATTACGAATTTAGCACACGCTTTTATCCAAAGCAGCTTCAAGTACATTTAAGGTGAATGTATTATTGGTTTATTAGCTATTACATTGCCATTTCAAGTGCAACTGTTAGCATTATGACATTTTTGCTCATGGCCTCAGTGAACTTTTCAAATCTGATGAGTGATTTGCGATCTGTTGGCTACATCCTATTATTTAGATGAACCATCTAGATCTGTAATCCAGATGAAGCTTTGCACACAAATGGACAGGAATGTTAAATAACACTCACTGGGCTGAGGAGCGTGCTGACCCACGTTGTGATACCTAGCAGCTGTTCGGAGTCAGACCCCAGACGGTCATGTCCTCTTTTGAATCTCTCGCTCCACAATTGGTTTAATTTTATTTGGACAACAACATCGTGTTCTCTGCCGCCCCTCTCTCCACCCAAACCCCACCCAGTTATGGGGTCAGATCTCTGGGGGGGGGGGGGGGGGGGGGCAGTGAAGTCACGTATTTCAGCATGAAGCTGTCTGTACGAGCAGCTGGAAGCCACTTAGCCAGTGGGGTTACAGATATGGAGGCAGCCAGCAAATGTGGCTCCATGTCGTGTCAGACCAGCCGGGCTGGTGGAAGAAGGCCTCTTTAGTATGACATTAGCCTCTTGGGGGGGCATTACACACATTCCCATTGAGTCACACCAAATTAGGAGATGCTGTCAGAAATGTGGACGACCAAGATTGGGTAGATGAAATGAAGTTGAGGTAGAAAGGAGGTTTTTGAATGAATTGAAATGGGTGGACAGATCAGACTGAGTTTATGTTATTCAGATCAGCTTACAGGAATAAATTTAAGATTAAGATACTATACCCGATGTCTGAGGGATATCAAATGTTTATAATATATATATATATATATATATATATATATATATATATATATATATATATATATATATATATATATATATATATATATATATATATATATATTTTTTTTTTTTTTTTTTTTTTAACCAACCAGTCAACATTTGGTATTATTTTAATGTAATCCTATTTGGCCATTAAGTTTCTTAAAGACAAAGTTCCCTTGCCAGTAAACTTCTATTATGGCTGATTCTTGTGTCACAACTCAAAAGAAAGTACTGTTGGTAAGTAAAGTTTGGAACTGATGAAGATTTTCTCCACAAGATCTTGGATCGATTTCATTTTTCAATTCATGGTTCATTTAGGTATATTTTTGTTTGACCAATCTGGTTCTGCCATGTGTTTGTATTTATGTGTAGGCCCCAAGGACAGCTCTTTTCCCGCCATTTAACCTGTGAGATATTTAAAATATTTAGAACAATATTAATACATTTTAATATTTTTGTTTGTTAAATAATTTATACATAATAATTTACAATTTATAAAAAATATAAAAAAGAGAGAAAAAGTTCTGATTCACAGAGATAGCTACTTTCAGTTAGATTTCATTTTTTGATTCAGTGTTATTTAAAGATATTTTAAGTTTCATTTAATTAAATTTTAATTTTTAAGTATATTTGTGACTACTCTGGTCCTACTCTGTGTTTGTTTGTTTTTGCATGCAGGTTGGAAGGAACACTTATTTCCCACCATTTTGTTTGTATAATTTTTAAGAATTATATTTAACAAATAATCATATATATATATATATTACTGTAATTAAAGCAATAGGTGGTTCAACAAAATACTGACACAAGGGGTTGTTCCTTTTTCCAACTCAGAGATTCTGTTTTTTATTTATTTTCTGACATGTTGGTGTTGTATCTTTAACTTGGATGTTATAAGTTGCACTGAGAAAATACAGCTGGATAAAATAAAAACTGTGTCCATCTTCATTTCAGGCTGCAAATCAACAAAACGTGATTATTTTAAAGGGGAGTGATTCTTTTCTATACCCACTCTATGTGTATATAAACAGCCAATGTTAGGCCCTGTGCATTTACTTCAGTATGTGGTTTGCTAACAACACATGCCTGTTATGCCAGTAATGGCTGTAATATTACTACTAGTTGACAAAATCCTTTTAATTGGCACTCATGTTTTCATCTGGATGGTTGTTTTATTACAGGAAAGATGGATTAGATGACTAGCAGGGGTGTGACAGCTGTGTGAAAGTGATGGAATGCCAGTCATTTGACTGACAGTGTATTTGGTCTGTACTCCAGCCCCAGATTGCATACTGAACGTTTTTATAGTATTGTCACCATTTTTGTGTATGTGATTTAGCTTTATGAAGGTTAACATTTTTGACTCTCATCTATTTGGTACGAAAGCCACCTGCCCCTATTTTTACAGCCTTTAGTCTCTTAGCCATGCTGAAAAGGGGTTTCCAAAAAAAAAAAAAACCCCAATGATGTCGTGGAGTTTTAACTGTTCCCGCAGCACTTTGATTATCTGAGCAAGTCACGCGAACTCGGAGAGTGAGTCATACTCACAGAGTGATGAAGCAGTTGCTTGCAGCTCAGATTTAATCAACTGAAGTCGGGGACACTTGTTCTTTCCCCCATTGGCCTATCTCTCTTATTCCATTATGGTTTAACTGAATAACTCTATTTTACTTATTTTAAAGAGCTCATGATATCAAAATTGAATTTTGTGGCATTCGGTTCATGCTAATATTAGCTTAAAACCTTCTACAATGGCAAAAATGCATTTGGATACCTGAAGGGATAGTTCACCCTCACCCTCATGTTATTACAAACCTGAATTTATTTCATTTTTCTGTGTAACACAACATATTTCATAAAAAAAAAATACAGCCACACAGTTTTGGAATAATAGGAGAGTGAATAAAATGTAAAATTATGACCAATAAAGCTTAACATTAAAGCCTAATATTAAAATTCGATATTATTTGATCTAAATAAATTAGAAATAAAAAACATAAACCTAAAATCAGTCCATTTAAATGCTACAAGTGAATTTAGACATGCATAGTATCATGTAAAATGTATATTCATTTTGAGATATGCTAAAGATTACATTTAAAAGTGCTATGAAATTATTAGTGTTTTTACAGATTAACTGAGTGTTAGATGACCCTCTAACCTTGGCTGATAACAGATATTGTACCAATATAGTGTGCATCCCAAGACATCATTCTGGCTGTATTCTGTATTATCAAAGCAGCGGGTGTATAAATGTGAATTGTGTTGTCAGAAGATAACTAAGGTTACAAATGATGTAAAATGAAACCACACAATGCCAAATCAGTACCCTCCCTCTCTTCATACGTACTTTTCTTTGAGCTTCTAGCTAATGCAATGTGGGCAGTACTGTTGTCACTGCCTCTGAGTTTTGTGCCCTACCAAGCAGAATATTAAAGAGACCAGAGCCCCTTCTGTTCAGGGCATCTGTGCTTTGTGTGTGTGTGTGTGTGTGTGTGTGTGTGTGTGTGTGTGTGTGTGTGTGTGTGTGTGCATGTGCGTGTGCGTGTGCGTGTGCTTGTATGCATAACTGCACGGGTGTAAATGTGCATGAATTGACTGTGTCACGTTTCCCACAGTCTTTTCCTTAAAGTGACAAGCTTTTTTTATGTCAGAGCTGGGGAAATCTGAATGTAATATACTCTGCACTTGGGTTCTGATATCTTCTGGTGGCCTGTTAAATATAAAGCAGACAGTCCCTATAGAATCTTATTAAACTTTTTTTTTGTATTGTTAATAAGCTTCTATTAGATTGAAGAGCTTCATGTTCTAATGAAATAAACACTGTAAAACATGAGGTGTGCATAGGCAGGAGGAGATTTCAATGTGCCATAGCAGATGGGAAATGGACACAGGATTTCTGCTCCCAGCATGCAACAGTCTTCTGGAGCACTGCCAGCATAGGTTATCCTGCCCATAGAGGAGCACTGAAGGGTGAGGTACATTTAGATTAGCTGACAAAGATAGATGTTGTTGGCACCATAGTTTTAGTGTTAAAAAAAAATATTTAATGTTGGCATGCCAATGGGTAACCTTCTGATACTTCACATGATATGTCAAAGGCTCTGATGTTTACGTTTAGATGTCTGTCCTCTGGAAAAAATATTGATGGGTCCAAAACCAAGATCCACTGAAGGCCAAAGGAGCTGATGGTGTGGTAATGTTCGACAGGAAGTCATACAGCTACAGCGCTATGTCAGATTTTGTCAGGTTTTACTTGCTGTTATCAAAAGCTTGTTTGAAGTGAGATCATGGGTTCCTGCTGTGTTGCAAACCTGAGGATTTGACCGTGCTGAGTCGTAGCTACATCTACATCTAGCAGCTACATGTGGTGAACTACGGCAGAGGTATATTCCTACAGCAAAAAAAAAAAGCCTTATGTTCTCCAGGATGAATGATCCCTGAAAATGGTCTGGGAAGTGGATTGTTTACTGATGTTGACAGACATGGAAAAACAATAGCATACAAATGATGCGAAGTAAGATGCAGTAAGACAACCCCAACCAAGGGACACACATTTTCATGTACACCTGGTGTTTTAATCCATCTCTTCTGTCCACATTCAACCACTTCTGTCCTTATTTTGAGGGCAAGGTCTTTGGGCAAATTTATGTATGGACTTTTTCTGATCTTTTGATTTAATATTGCGAAATAAGCTTACCCAATTTACATAAAAATGTGAAAGGCGACAACAGAAAATGAAAAAAAGAGCAGCAGCTTTTGTTTGAAACGCTGTGGGTTTGTTTTAGAATCAGGACTGGTAAGAGAAGATGGACATTTTTCCGCCTTAAACCCAAACTTACGATTCCAGATGGCAAAGTTTAAATCCTGTCTGGCTAACATGCTTCAACAACGCGTCCCGTAATGTTTTAGTTTTAGGTCAGAAGGCAGAGAGGAGGCATTCTTTTGGGCTGTTCAAATGCATAAGCATCCACACTAAAAGAGCGATTCGATCTAATGTGTTCAACTACCTCTGGAAGTAGTTAAAAATGGACAAGCTCAATAGGTTTTACACTCCATTAACACCTGTATTTAGCATCATCCATTTGTTATTGGATCGATCAAAATGCATCTTAATACCAGGTGTAAATAGGGCCTGTCTGTCTACTAATGGGCTGATTCAGATTCAAATATTTTGTGGAATCGGTGATACTTTTATCAGGATTATTTGATTAATAGAATGTTCAAAATAACAGCATTTATTTGAAATAGTAATGTTTTGTAGTATTATAAATGTCTTTACTGTCTTTTTTAACCAATTTAATGCATCCTTGCGGACAAAAAGTATTAATTTCTTTTAAAAAAGAAAACGACTAAATATTTAAATGCTAGTGTACTGATGCTTCTGTTTTTGTTTCTCTCTCACTTGTGTTTCAGTATACGCCTCCGTAAGTCTGTACTTACTTCCCCAGAGACCAGCCACTCTCCTGCTGTTTGACGATGTGGTGCAGATACTGTTGGGTTTTCCAGGTGAGTTCTTTCTTTCTTTCTTTCTTTCTTTCTTTCTTTCTTTCTTTCTTTCTTTCTTTGCCTTAAAGTGACAGTTCATCCGACAGTTAAAGTTCTGTCAGCATTTGTTCTCATCCATGTCCTTCCAACCCAGTATGACTTTCTTTCTTCTGTGGAACATACAGGAAGTTATTAAGAAATATAAAGTGTTGTTTACAGTGGAAGCCGATGGGCTCAAATATTGTTTGGTTCCCAGCATTTGGCAAAATATCTTGCTTTGTGTTGCACAGAAGAAGAAAGGTTTGGAACAACATGAGGTAGGGTTAACCATATGAGTACCACAGTTTTTCAGTAGGTTTGACTGATGCTTTATGTCTGTCTTTAATATGGTTTACTGATACTCTGTGGTGGTTCAGCCAGGCTGTGTTCCACATTGTTAGCTTGGAATCTGAGATCCGAATGCAGCTCCATTGATTCACACACATCCTGCGGTGGTTACATGTGCATGCAGATGTGTGGAACTGCTGAGTTGGTTGTTTAATAATCAGGCTAACACTATAGCCTCGTATCTCAAGAGCTGTCAATAAGCAGACACAATTTAAATGAGACTGGACGCAATGCCTGCTAGCTATTTCACCACGTTGCACGCTCAATAAATGTCATCAAGATTTACAAACGTGATCAAATGACACATTTGCTTTGGAAAGAGGTTGTTTCCTCTGGCAACGTAAGGAAGATTTAGAGAAACTGCTGCCTGTGTTGCCTGGGTGGCTTGTGTGTTTTGCAGTGCCAGTCAGGTGTTTAATAGAGATTTTTATGGATAAAATTATGGTTGTGGGAAAGTGACTTTTAGTTAAATGCTTTCTGGGTGGGAAGTGATTTTACCCGATGGACTACTATGATGTAATGTACATCATGCAAACTTAAATATCAAAGCCCTGCATATCCTCGATGAATCAACTAATAGTTTTTAAAATGTATGTAACAAATTAAACCTGTCTTACTTTAAGTATTATTGTTACCAAAGAGTTTTTTTTTTGGATCTTGATTTAAACAGCTTACCAACCATCAATTCAATAAAGCATGTGCAAAACATAACTCTCAGTGATCAGTGCATGTATTACTTAACAATATATACTTCAAGAAAACATTGTTCAACCCCACAGCACATTGAAAGGTACATAAGTAAACTGAATCCAAAAGGCAATGCAAGGCAATGTCTCATAGATGAGTTTGAAGTTCGGTGTAAAAAAAAAACAAAAAAAAAACACTGAAAGAGAAAGAGCTATATTTATTGTAACTCTCTATATGAAGCCTACAGACTTTACTAGAACCACCGAAAGACAAACATTTTGCTGAAAAATGCACAATACACAATTTTACAGCCTAGAGTGAAGACATTATGATTTGGGACAAATATTATGTAATTTAATGGAAAACTGTGTGACTGGTGCTCAGAGTTTGCTTTCTCACGTCAGCTTTAAATATGCAACTTTGCTGGCTAACAAATGCAATAATGTGACCAGCTGTATATAAACTAATGCAAATAGATGGTAACAATCATAAACATTTGGGTCGGACTTGCATATGTTTTGTGTGTAGGCATCCTGATGCAGCTCTTTCTGCCTGATCCTTATCAATTTAATGAGCTTGATCTCTCTGTGCATATAGGGGTGTCCCTGATGTGCTCAGTGATTATAGTTACATGCACTCAAAAGGTGCAGTGTCCTCCCATTCCCCCTTCTGCTGTGACAGCACAACAGCTTGCTCTTGTTCCCTCTTCACAACAGAATACCATCAGCGTCTCCAAGCTGTTCCAGAAATAAATGGGCAACTTGTTGGGCCTAGCACAGAAAAAGGCCTCGCTGACTGATTTAGACATTTTAATAACAGTGTAAAGTCCTTGAGTAATTGTACATTACTGTACCAAAATGTTAGTTTTTTTTTTTTTTTTTTTTTTTTTTTTTTTTTTTTTAGCAGCCAGTGAAATAAACAGTATATGTAATAATGTAATGTAATTGGCCACAACTATGATCCTTTGTCATTGGGAAGTGGCGTCATACCACAGTTGTTGACCTACATGAAGATATATGAACTTGAATTGAATTTCAACACTCTCAACAATCAGTCTATAAACAACTATATTAAAATGTCAAACAACTGTGAAACAGTTTTTGTAGTATTTATAAACTATCATAGAATTTTATAATATTTAGAATTTCTTTTTATTTATACAATTATACAAAGTATTTTTTTATCATTATTTTATTGCAATTCAAGCTTTATTTCAATTACTAAAAACTAAATTTGTGTAGTTTTATTTTATAAAAACATATATATATCAAGTTGTGTGTGTATATATGAAATGATTTAAAATTATATGAAATTATGTAAATAAGTATGTTTAGGCATCCATTTAAGTTGTACTTTACCATTCACCCTCAGAGATGATGCTTACTGAGAGAAGTAGAGGGAGATCAGGACTCACACTAGCATGTTTTTTTTTTATGCCTCAAAACCCATTACCATGGCAACTTTGGCAGTGGCAGTAGAATGTGCATTTTGTAACAGGAGGGGTTATTATTAATGTGTTGCATATCTGTCTCTGTTGTGTGGGAGGAACGTGTCATGTAAAACCTGATCTGAGATCTGCTAGTCTGTCAGTGAGCGTTTGCTGCTGTCCACTGTTGTAAAGAGCTTGTTAATGCCTCCTGTATTCAGAAAACCCATGCACAATACAGCATGTGCCTTCGTTGTTTTGTTCAAACATGCACCTTCAGAGTATTTGTGTGCAGAGTCAGGTTATGTTTTTTGGGAGCGTTTTTATGAAAAGTGAGTCAAGCGAATGTACAGACAGAAACAGCCTAAACTCTGAGCCGTAGCGTGGGTGGATTTTTGTGTTCACAGCATGCCAGCCTGAAAAGAAGTTACTCAACTGATTTGGGCTTTAGGGTTTGTTTAGCAACAAGCAAATATAAATGGTGAAATTGAATGTTTGAATAGGCATTGTTGTATGTCATTGCTGTGTTTGTATATCTGGATGTCTTTAGGTGCATTTTAATTAGTGTGAATTTAGAATACTGGATTGAACTGAATTGCAATTTTTAGTACACTTGTCAATATTTGCAGTGACTACAACCACTTTACAAAAAGAACACTTTATTATGATAGCCCTATCTATAGTTAAATCTACCTTAAAACTATGCATAAATCAGTTTTATAAATTCTCTTCTTCATTTTTCCATTCTCTGGCCAAGAGGGGCATTATGTCTTCCTCTCCCAACAGAGCTCAAGCACATCTGTAACTGAGAACATGTGCAATGAAGAGAGAGATGAGAAATGACTTTGTTGACTAGAGAGGGAGGCAAGGTGAAAAAGGAGGGAAGTGTTTTTCTGAGAATAAACTGGTGAGAATCAAGCGGGAGTGTGAGTTGAATGTAAATCTCCTGAGACCTGCTTGCATGAACAGCTTCTAGGCACAGGGCCTATTGAGATACAGAGATCTATTGAGTCATTCTTACTGCTGTAAATCAAACCATTGACAAAATGGCAGGTGATCTCCATAGAATTGACATCATTCAGACATGATAATTATATGACTTAAAGGGATAGTTCACCCAAAAATGAAAATTCTGGCATTAAATACTCTCCCTCAAGTCGTTCCAAATTTGTAAGACCTTCGTTCATCTTTGGAACACAAATTAAGATATTTTTGGATATCAAGGTCCAGAAACATAGCATGTGCGCACTTTCGCTTCGTGTAAACAATGCAGAACGTAAGCAGTAGCGCAATGCGCATGCGTTGTTTACATGAAGCGGAAGTGCGCACATGGAACAACTTGAGGATGAGTAATTAATGACAGAATTTTCATTTTTGGGTGGATTATCCCTTTAATGTGGTTTTTCAGTGTGGCTTACATGCTCAGAAAGTGCACTACCACTGTGTCTATACCGGATGCGAGCGGCGCGGTGCGACAAAACACTATAGATCTCATTATAATCAGTGATGCTGTCTACACTGGATGCGGCGCGACATGACAAATCCCTGACAGAAAACTCCTGCTGTGTTTTATTTATGACGTATTGACACAAATTTCAAATGATTTTCAACGGTCGCTTTATCGCGTCCAGTGTAGACAGACTTTAGCTGTTGCGGCGTGGCAACTATTGTGTCCGGTGTAGACATGGTGTAATCATTTTGATAGATAGCTTATCTCCAGTACCGGATAAAGATTACATAGGAAATGCTTGTTTGGATGAACTGACTGATTGCTACCATATGGGGGTAGTAGGTATGACTAGAGTCATATTTCAGATGAGTATTTTTAATACCATGTCATATAGGGGTGTGCACAAATAGTTGAATATTAGAACATTCAATCTGTAATTATTATTTGAAAAATAAAAACACTATTCGAATTTTACTACGTTTTGCTTTGCTGGCCGTAAATGCAGGGAATCCATGATAAATCCTAAGCACGCAAACTAAAAGTCAGTTTTAACTAAATGCACTGGGTGGTGCTGTGGAGAGTGTTAACAAGTTGAATGCGTTTGATCCCAGAATGTCGTTGTCTGCCTTGCGATGTTTGGAATTACTTTGATCACGTGTGAGCCGAGAACAGAGCTTATCTGATAGCAAAATGATCTTGAGACATATGATTTAAATTTCCTTGAGGGAAAGTGTTTTTGGTGGTTTAAGAACAGAGAGCTTTAAGAGATTTTGGTTAGTTTGCCATTATCTTTGTGTCTCGGGAACGCCTGTGTCGGCGCACATTCTTATTGTTTTGAGCTAAAGGAAACCTTGAGATATAACATTACGTTGTTTTAGAGCATTGTGTGTAATGCCTAATCAAAAGCTTCTTCAGAAATGATGACAAAAACATGATTAAAAAATAAAGTCTTTCTTGTTAAACGTCATTTAACCCCTTACCAATCACCCCCCATTTTCGGCATGGAGAAAGAAATGACATACCCAAAATAAAAAGATAAAGAAATACTAATTTTTTTACATAATGAATAAATACAATATTTTTGAAAAATGCCCATACCTAATTTCATACTTATCACAGAAATAATTTGTATCACAAAATATATGCTGACAGTTTATATTTTTTGTTTATATTTTAACAACTGTGTAACAAAGCCTATTTTTAGAAAATGAATTAAATACTTTGCAAATGAAATGTACTTTAAAGTTTATATTACTGTCTGGGACCTATAATAATGGTTAACTTTTCTGAGGTTAAATGTAATATTATGGAACAATTATCTCTAATACTCATGACATAAAAATTCAGCTGGGTAATTGATGTTTTGTGTTTTGTTATTTTGCATTTATTTAGCAGACATATTCATCCAAATGTGTAATAATTTATCCAAATAATGAATCCAATTTAAATTAATAACTATTTGTAAGCAGATGGTACACATTCAATTTAACTCTGACCCCAAACTGGCCATTCTCACAATTGAATGCATCTGTGTCAGAGTGGGTAACAGGCACTCAGCATTAACTCTCATTGTTTTCCTCAGACTGCTTGACCCCAAGGTCAGCAATACTAATCTATAGCATTCAAACAGCCTTCTGTACAAAAGGCACACTAATGCTATACTAACATCTATGGCTTTGTTATGGAAATGGTGATAATTTGGCTGGTGCTGTTGAGAGAAGAGCACTTTAGTTATTTTTCATGAGTAGTATGTCTCTTTGGTGAGCTGACTCCCTCAGGGGTTTTAATTTTCTCAGTCTAGCTCTCTGTCCGTCTTTAGAATCATATAAGTCTGTGAACTCTCCCCTTTAATCCAGAAAGGTTTTGCTTTGCTTCACTAATATTGGGCCTGTTGGTAGCATTTCAAAGTAGGCCCAGTTGCCCAGCTAAAAGAGAATAAAGGAAACCTATTAGTTTGGGGAGACACAATGGTCAGTAATAAGAAATTCATTGTTTTCCATTTACTTTTTACTGTATGTCATCTGTAATTTTAAGGGGATGTATTTTTATACGCAGTTATGTTAATGCCATTCATTAAGCCAACTGACATTTGTGATGTTTATCACTGAGCATCTGTCTGATAGAAGGAGGTCTCATCAGGGAGGCAAACCACATGATTTTGCACATGAAGGGGATTCTCTATGCAATTCAAAATGCCCAAGCTCCTTAGGAGGCTTGCCATATGTCGAAGCACCAGTCCCAACTAGACTGTTCCGTTCTTTTACTGCATAATCATAGTTTTCAGTGTCAGGTTTACAGGGGATCGACCCATCTGCAGCCCAGTCCTTGTGCAATCCTGGAGCAATTGCAAGCTTTGTTGGTCAGATGCTGTTGCTGCCCTTCTTGTCATCGAGTAAGATGCAAATCGCTGCTTGTGCCACGGTATGCAGTTAGGCAAAGATATTAGTCAGTGAGTAGGCTATCACATTATCCTTGCTTTTTATAGCCTAATTGAATCTAACGCTTGTCTTAAATGTTGGTATTTATGTTTGTTTCTGTTGCTCAGGAGGAGATGGTTAGGCAAATGGTATCTGGTTTAATTTTAGAGATCCTGTGGATGATTTGTTCTGTATTAGTTTCTCCTCTCATCAAGAGCTGGACATGGTAAGTAAATAAATGAATAACTGTGGCCAAAAGAGGGAGTGTCACAGCCTGCCTGCTTTCAGTGGTCCCCAAGCACTGTCATGCTATCCTAGATGTCTGGGCTGATCAGTGACCGGCTAACCCGGCACTAATCGGAGCAGACAGCCTACAGTGAGAGATACACGCTTATATTTTTAGACCTTCTTATTCTCTTATTCCTATTTGCCTCTTCTATACTAAGCGAGCCAAGTGGAGGAGGAGAAGGGATTACTGCAGTGTGGATTCTGAGCTCTGTATTCTTCTTGTAAAATGTTTCAAGAAATTCAAGATACTACATAGTTACCCCCATTCTGGGAAAAATTATCTTGATCTGTCTTGGGATATTTTTAGCAGTTTCTTGAAATTATTAGCCCTGCCCCACAGATTTCACATAAAGTTACCTTGCAATTCCTCTCTCTGACAGGCAAGAGAGGAGAGTAAAGCAAAGCAGCTATAGCAGAGAAATGTTGAATCACTATAACACTCATTATAACAGCAACATTCATTAAAGGAAGTGGTTGTTGACAGAATCCTACAAAACTGCATTCACGAGTAAAACACATGGAAACAACAAACCCCAGAGCAGCTCATTATTAGGGCTGGGAAGCAATAACTGGCAATAACTTATTGAGAACAGCAGTCATACAGGGCAGACATTGTAGTCTGATTTGCAAAACAGTTATGACTTCATTCTTTGTCATAAACCATAAATTCCTTACAATTAATTTATCCATACTCAGTATACCTGTACATTTTTATTGAAGTCTTTTATAAACCCTTGTTGTCAAGGATCCCGGAGACAGCCATGGGTACAGCTTCAGAGAAGAGCCATCCGACCACCCCTAAACACATCCCAAATCACCCTCTCTGCAATGCTCACCTCTTCCCGCAGTCAGTATGAGCTTGGGGGCTTTCCTTACCCCCTTGCCTTGGAGAACAACTCAACAGGTGAGGTTATCCAAACACCTCTTTAAAGAAATATGTTTCTGTGGAGTAACCATGCATCTAGCATTACTACCCCCCACCCCCCACACACACACACACACACTTTAATAATTCATCATTGCATAGAATACTGCAGTAAACAGAGGACTGCAACAGTGGCCTCATGGAGTTTAATCCGTTTTTTGCTCTTACTGTCTGCCTTGATTCAGGAACCAACAGTAGCTGGGTGGAGCTAACTGCTCTAGCTGCAGTGTGTGCTCAGCTCACTGGGCCCAACGGCACTGAGGTCCAGGTGTCAGAACCCATTCACATCTCCATCCCCCTTCCTTCTGACTCACCTCTCAAGACTGCCACCAGTGTCCCAGTATGGAGGTTCGAGGACAGGACAGGTAAATAGCATTTAACAAAATTCTGGTTAACTTTAAACAACAGTATGCAAATAGACAATTTTATCCTACGTTACTCCTTACAGGGCTCAAACTAGAAAATTTGTTATCAGTGTGATCAGGAGGGTGATCATGAATGCCCATTTCAACGACACCTTGTTCTATTTACCATTCTGCTGATACAGATACTGCAGCAGCCTAGTACCTAATAGTTCAGGGGTGCCCAATCCTGCTCCTGGAGGGCCACTGTCCTGCAGAGTTTTTTTATTAATTAAACACCTGAACCAGCTAATGAAGGTTGTTGGGAATACTAGAACTTCCATGCGAGTGTTGAAGCATGTTGGAGCTAAACTCTGTAGAACATTGGACTTCCAAAAAAATAAAAAATAAAAAAATAAAAAATTGGACACCCTTGTGATAGTTCATGCAAGCAAAACTAAGTCAGAATATGAGGACAATGAGGAGTAAGATGACAAGGGCTTAACTTGACATTTGGGAGAGTGGGGTTGTAAAATGTTTAAAAGTGTGAAGGAAAGAAGAGTGAAGGAAAGAAAAATAGTTAATAAAGGAGATAAGATGGAGAAAGTCACTGTGGAATTTCCAGATCTAGTTGAGATCCATTCAAGCAGGTTTCAGATAAAGTGAGAGCCGGTAAAGTGAGTGCACAGTACAAATCAAAGAAGCTGTTAGGCCTTCTCACATTGGAGAGATAATTGCCTGCCAATTCATAAAGTGACGTGACATTCAGCCAAGTATGGTGACCCATACTCAGAATTCGTGCTCTGCATTTAACCCATCCGAAGTGCACACACACAGAGCAGTGAACACACACACACACACTGTGAACACACACCCGGAGCAGTGGGTAGCCATTTTATGCTGCGGCGCCCGGGGAGCAGTTGGGGGTTCGGTGCCTTGCTCAAGGACACCTAAGTCATGGTATTGAAGGTGGAGAGCAGACATAGCTCCCAAAACAGACATAGAGCAGACATAGCTCCCAAAACAGGATGTAATTTAGTACATGGCAAGCTTTGCAGAATTTCCTAGATCTTTCATTGATGCCAGCTTAATAAAGAGAACAGCTCTGGTGGAAAAATCAATATGACTAAAAGAGGGTAGCGGCTTACTTTCTGGCTTTACATTCAGGTCTTAGTTTTCCATAGATTGCTCTTGATATAGTTGCATGTCATTCCAGGTTATCTTCTACATCTCTGTTACATTTTTTCAGCTCTTCACCCTAATGTCTGGGCTGCTTATTTAGCTCTTTCCTAAAGTGTGGTTAAAGATTCATTAAACCTCTCTTAGATCCACAGAGAAATCTTAAATGATTTTAAACTAAGCAGCTTAGTCTATGGCAACCTAATCCCAACTTCCCCTTTTATCCACAGTAGGCAAATAAATGAGTGGTCAGGGAATGTAGTCAGACTCCCTGGTTTGCTATGGTAACATTTTGACAGATGCAAATATGATTCCCGCAGGACTGTGATAGGTGTCAGTAAGAGGGTCATTTGGCCTGGAAAGCCTTCTCTGACACCTTTGACCCTTGCCCACCCTGTTTTCAAGATAACTGACAGATAAGTCCGTTGAAAGAATATTTTGTTGTCAGAGTATCGTTCCCTATAAAAATGTTTGTTTGATATAGGTGGGATATTGAGACAGATAGATAATTAGGTTATCTCATAATTCTATCATATAATTTGATTTCTGATAACAAAAAACAACTCTGAAATATCATTCAGTCTTATACGATTTGCACAGGCCTCTAGTACTCTAGTAGTATTTTTTAATTAATCGTTTTTTTAAATCACGTTGATTCAATATCGATTCTCAAAAGCTGCGAATCGATCTTTTCCGTTATTTATTTCAGCAAACATTAAATAGAAGATCTGATTAATGTGAATCTTTTCATTAGTCTTCTCCTCTAGATCTCACCCTCTTATTTAGCCTTTTACTGTCACTAGGTACGTTTACATGGACACTTTTTGCTTCCATCGGAATGAATTCATTTTGATTGATGAATCACAATGTAGTGTTTACATGAACGCTAAATAAAGTGATCGGTTGATGTGCGCGTTTATATGTCACAAGCTTCTGATCGGATTTAATCTGTTGACATGTGCACACTGCATGAATATACAGAGTTTCCCGCTGCTGTCGCATACTGTTTTAAAAAGCACAAGTGATATTTATCTATTTCGGGTACTAAATAGGCACGACCAGCACATGTTGTGCAGTGCTGCTTGGGCTACTTTAAAAAAAAAAGTTAAAGTGCCCCTTCCCGCACCCAAAACCAGTCGTCTGTTGATGAGAGTCTTAGACAAGGACTGGTGGGACGTTGTCCTGCTCTACTTCACAGACGCTGAGTGAAAGGGGAGTTTTATAATGACGGGACACTCATTTATGACACTTTATTCGCCAGGAGAACAGCTTGTTCCGGGCGTCATACGTCATTACGCAAGTTCTATGTCACTGCGCATGCGCAGTATTTTCCAGTTTTGGTTTTCAATCCGATCTAGTGTTTACATGTCCTCTCACTCGGATAACAAAAGGAATAAGCTACCCCTTACAATCCGATTGAAATTTTAGTCAGATCTGGCCAATTCAATCCGATTGACCTGTTTACATGTGACTTTTTTTATTCTGATCGTGCTTCTAGTCCTATTACGATCGGATTAGTAGGGTCCATGTAAACGCAGCTACTCATTCAGTGCTTATCATGGTGGAGATACTGTTGACAAGAACCAAGAACAAAGCAATATGCACCATTTGCAATACTCTATAGTATAGTATTCTATAATAATACTAAAAATCTGCGGAACCATTTAACATCACGCATAAAGGCACCATAATTTCCGCAATGAAATGTTTACACAAGCGCGGACAACGCTCGCGGTGTTTTCAGCCTCTGTCGTCTCACTATGATGATATGAATACACGAATTTCATCCCCAGCTGCTCTGAGAGTCATTTCATTAGCATTTTACCATTTAATCTGACAAAACTATGCCTTATGCCTTCATCTGATTAACAGAAGAATTAAGAAGAACATTTTATATGGCCCTATTATTGTTTAAAAAAGGACCCTATACAAAAAAGAAGAGGTTTAAAATACAGGCCTGTGGCTCTTAATTTCTTTTTATAAATTCACCATTATTAAAATGATGTTTACTGTTCATTTTTTAAAAATATCAAAAGCATTTGTATTAAAACTATATTCACTGAATGTAATTTTAAAAAAAAATCTAGAATCGAATCGAGAGTGTGTGAATCGAAATCGTATCGAATCGAGACATCTGAATTGATACCCAGCCCTAGCATTCATCAGATTACTTTTGACATAAGTAATAAGGTAAGCAAGAGCTTTTTTTAGAGCCAAAGAAAGAATGATTTTGGACCATATGGTAGCTTAGTACATAGAGCTGCTCAAGCGGTGCCTACCAGTTTCCAGGATGCCAAAATCTATTTAGATAGAGAATGCTTGAGAGCTTTAGAGAAAGAAAACCTTGAATATTCAGTGTGTGTGGGTGATCAGAGAGAAATGTGTTTCAGAGGATAGTTAGTTCTGGAGAACAGGGGCCTGTATTCCTGAGCGGTGGGCAGCTGTGAACTCTCAGTAAGTGTGTTTTTGACCATGTGATAGACACAAAAGTCTGTATTGTTTCAGACTTTGCTCTGTAGACTGTAGAAACGTAGATGTTGAGAATGCAGCTCTCAGAGTCTCCCTCTGCTTTCTCTTGAAAAGGTGGGGCCTCAATGCCCAGAGTGTTCAGATTATAAAAACATTCAGTGTCACTGAAAATTTGCCACTAAGTCCCTGTTTGCTTTGGAGACAGATCACAGACAAAACAGCCCATACAGAGAGAGCGGATGCTTTTGCACATGGTACTTGGAGGGGCTTACTATACTGGGAAACCCCCCTGCTTTGGAGCACAGGTCTACCTGCTGAGCTGAAGATATAGCACCTTCTAGTGTGCGTATTTACACATTGCATGCAGCTGCCTGGGTCAGTCTTGAGCAGTTTTGTGCTGTAGGTAGCTGGTTCTTAGGATTCTGCTGTGGAGCTGAAAGTGCACAAAGCTGTGAAATATGAAATTATAAATAGCAGTATTTAATATGAATAAAAAAGCAACAGTTTCCAATAAAAGTGTTATTGCTGATATGTAGTATAGTATTTCTTCATAGTAACAGGTTCATTTTGTACACTCCAGTTGTGAAGTCCAACACAGGGTGAGCATTTTGTGTTTAGAGGAGGGAGACATTTGAAATCGTATTTGTCAGGGACATGTCAGAACATATTAACTCTCTGTGCTCTTTTGTTTGGCCTTAGGGTTTGTTGCAAAATTTGTGTCCCTCACTGCCCTGCTTTGGTGCCCCATATTACATTATCTGTGTGATTTTGAATATTGAATGGTAACCTAGACTGATCCTAGACCTAAAATTACTTTTTAATGAAGAAAAGCTATTGAACGTGTAATTTGGCACAGTGTGGGTCTAATCTGTCCCTGGCGCACTGCCCATTCACATTTAATTGAGCTTTTCCTGTAAGCTGAATGCATTTCATTGCATTTTTCACTGTCTGCTCATTTTGTAATAAAGTCCTGGTTTGCTGCAGGTCTATGGGTCAGAAGTGGTGCTGGATACATTAAAAAAGAGGACACTCAGATGACATGGAGTTTTGTGGCTCCAAATCTAGGATACTGGCTTGCAGCATTTCCCTCAACCTCAGGTGAGACCAGCAGTAGTTATATGGTATATTATATTGTATGAAAATTAACTTTTTTACATACAAAAATTACTTATTTTTGTGTTAAAGGAACAGGTCTGAACACCTCTGGTCTAAGGGACATCACTACCTATCACACTATTTTTCTGCTAGCGATTCTGGGTGCCATGGCCCTTCTAGTGCTTATTCTGCTGTGTTTGCTACTGTACTACTGCAGGTATCATTGCTCTGTGTGTGTTTGTTGTGTGCCTGAAAAAGTAATTAATAGCTTATCCTTGTAGGCATGGCCTTAAGTTGAAAAACCCATGTCACAGCAAGACTTTTGTATAGGCATACACAAAAGTCTTGCCATGAGCTTAAAATCACTTCCATGAGCAAATAGAGCAGGACACTAAACTACATTTGTATTTATTATTTTGGTCAAACTGTAGTCAGTAAATATGTTAACAAAATTAATAAATGTTTTCTTTATATGTATATTTGGTATAATATGTAACAGATATTATTATAATGTTTCAGGAGACGGTGTCTAAAACCTCGGCAGCATCGCCGTAAGATGTACCTCTCATCCACTCTGGAGAGCTCAAAGAGAGACCAGGGCACATCCACTTCCCACCTAAATCTCATCAGCGGTGGACACGCTGAGACAGCGTCCTCGGCCGCCGACCATGATGGCATCAAATCTGACCTTTCCTCCAACCGTGATCTCCACAGCTCTCGAGAGGACTTCTTCACACATGGCCCCATCCAGAGACAGCACAACTCCAGGATAAACTCTGACACAAAGCGAGGAGAGAGCTTCCCATTGAAGATCACTCGTTTCTCAAACACAGGAACTCGAGACCTGCTCCTGCAGGATGACTATAGCAAAGGTTACAGCTCTGCTGAGGACTCTGACGAGCGCAGATATCATCACCATAATGCTAAAGACAACCAGGGCTATTCATCAGACCCACCGTCTCCACCTCCACTTTTGCCACCATTTACTGGCCACTATCAGGATCACAGTCGGGACAGCAAGCCCCCAGAGTATTATGTAGCGGCAGGGGATCACCTCAGTCGGCCCAGTTCTGTAAACACCCAGCCTGGCCAGCTGATCTTCTGTCATTCTATGGAGCAGATGAAGGAGAGCATGTACCACAGCATGGTGCCCACGCTGGTCATCCCTGCACATTATATGCATCTGCCTTCTGATCTGTCAGTTGTGGAGCAGGCAATGGAAAGGCAGCAACAGCTGCAGCATGATATGGAGGGCATCCAGGTTAGCATGACACTGCCACGGCAACAAAGTCAAAACCAAAAGCAACAACAACAGCCGCAGCAGCAGGCCAGGCAAGAAAAGGAAGAGTCGTCGTCTAGCCAGCAAGCAGAGGGACCTTCAGAGGAGAACTGGGGATCGGAACAGTCCACTGCCCCCGTCCGTATCCCTGTCCTTTTCAATGACTCCACCATTGCACAAATGAATGGAGAGCTGCAAGCGATGACAGAGAAGAAGCTGCTGGAGCTTGGAGTAAAGCCACACCCTCGTGCCTGGTTCGTTTCCCTTGACGGCCGTTCAAACTCTCTTGTTAGACACTCCTACATTGAGCTAAGCAATGAAGCCTTGCGTGCACCTGTGGGCCCCAGCAAACTAGCCCAGGACCACCGTACTGAAGCGCTCCCCGTGAGTTCAGGGAAATCTACTCACCGGAAAGTAAAAGAGGAGGGCAGAGTGAAGGAGGGAGGTGAAAGAAAAGCTCATGGAAAGATTTATTCCAAGCTTCCCGTTATCGAAACACCGGACTCAAGCAGCGAGAGCCATTCAGCCGTGTACTCACCTGAGAACTCCACAGCGCCACTGCTTGACGAGACCTCAGAATCCAGAGGAGGGACGTTCCCTCGTAAAGGCCGCAGTCGGGATAACAGCACTCGTAGTAGTGCCAGCGAGATCCACAGAGACTCTGTCCCCAGTCCTGATGATGACAATGAAGCCGACGACAAAGATGATGATGGAGAGAATAAGAAGAGCCCCTGGCAAAAGCGTGAAGAGAGGCCCCTCATGGTGTTCAACGTCAAGTAACACATGCTGTCCAGGACTGGTTATGGCACCATCTTGGCTATACATTTTGTTCTTATATATGCTTGCTAGTGATAAAGATGCAGAGCTGGAAAAGAGTCAGATGAAAAGCACAGTAAGAGACATGGCACTTACCTGAGTAATAGGCCATAATCCGAAACAATCAAGACTTATAGGTACCAAGAATTAGTGCTGAATGCCTCGTGTAAAGAAGCATCTGAAATCCTCACACCCTTTTAGATGTCCTTCAGATGGTTTAAAAATCTGATGTAGTTCTGGCAGCAGTTCATGAGGCCAGAGGGAGCCATAACTTCAAATCTGCACTCTTCTCAAAGAGTTGTCTCGCTTTCCTTAAGTGACACCCATTTTTTGTAAGAATGACCATGAGCCATTTTAAACTTTAGACTTTGGGAAGCAATCCATAAGCCTTAAAGAGCTTTTTCCTTTTAAAAAGAAATATAAATGAAAATGAATATTAATGTGATATAGGTGAAAAAGAGGGCTGTTGTGCGGATTGAAAGATTTTATCAATCTAGAATGACTTTTATTGTAGTGGTTCACACAAACGTTTAATCTGTTTATATTACTATGTAGAGCGGAACCATTAAGATGTGTGGAAACCTTATATTTCATAAACAGGAGTGAAATGTTTGCTGAATAAATCTGTGCGTTTACTCCAACGTGACTTATCGAATCCTAGTGGTTGGCACATAATGACACTGTATTTTGTACTATTGGTAAAAGTTCCCCTTTTATACTTATCTTTAAATATGTTTTAAGGAGACTGTTTGGGTTAGGAAAACTGCTCTTAGATATGAATAAAAAGTTCTGCTTATATACTGTACAGAACACACTTTGTACTCTGAATAAGCCTTCCCTGTTGGTTCAGTGCAGCAGTAGGAATTGTGTTTTGACTGACTTACCTTGGACACCTGTGAAAATGTTTTCGCACTAATCTTTGCTGTAGTGCATTGGAACTTTTGCCATAAATCAGAACCACTGTTTCTCAATTCTATTCTGTCAACTGAGGAAGTACAATTTTGAACCTTTTTCATTTATGGACGTTTTTGTGTGTGACTGAAGATACAGACTGTGCTTGAAAAGGATGTGCATGGATGAATTTACACAAAAATGTCGTACCAAGTATTTTTTTTAAAACAAGTATTGCTTGATTAAGCACTCTTACTTAACTCTGTGAACCACTTATTCGTAAATAACACCCTAGTAAATTTACACTCTCACTTCAGTCTTATTCATTTTATTTCTGACTACTAATCACCATTGGCCTTGTACTTATAACATGTGAAGCATTAGCAAATACATTATTTATTTTTACAACTAAAAAAAGAACCTACCATGTAGCAACAGTAGTCTCTCGTCATTCCTCTTCAAAGTGTATATATACATATATATATAGTTTGCTTTAATGATGTAATGATGTGCCTGTCATTAAAGAAGTTATGCTGAAGAATTATTATATTATATAATATTCTATTATAATGGTTTAATATATATATATATATATATATATATATATATATATATATATATATATATATATATATATATATATATATATATATATATATAAACATTATTTAGATTTGTCCATCACCACCTGTAAAGGTGATATTGTTGACATAACTGCCTGTTGGCAAGTGAATTTGGAACAGTTTGCGGTACATCCCTATCTATATTTTTGGCTTTACTTACGTTAACGAAATAAATATTTTTATTTAATATTGTGTCTACATAAGCATTTGTCCTCTGGGTGTGGGCTACGGACAGTCACTAGGTGGCACAAGGTTACAGGGATTTGTCATTTTAAAATTCAATGTGATGGCCTTTGATGTGTTTCCATAATTTTAGGAATATTGCTGTTTACGCTGTTGACGTTTACTTAAGTAATCTAACGTTACGACTATGCCAAATGTATTTCTTGCCACGTAAACACAGTAACTAACTACTCAGCGTCTGGCGGGCACGTGGTCGGCGGCGCGCCTAAGTATCCTCGAGAGTGCGCAAGCCTGACAGCATAATGCGCGCACTCGTGTTCCCCCGGATGCGTGTTTACTCAGTCTCCTCTCCACCCTTGAAATGAGAGAGGTACGGAGTGGAAGGGACATCGTTTTACAAGAAAACCTCCACGAACGGACATCCAAGAGCAAGACCGGTCGACAGACGAGCGCGAAGAGTCAAGGTGTAGCGCGTGGATAAATTGATTTGACACCAAGGTCAATTATCTTTCTATATAAATATAAAAAAAAAAAACCTTTAGACACGGAGAAATCAGGAACCTCTGAGGATGGAGCAGGCATACGGGGCTGGCAAGGCTGGTGGCACCTTCGATCCAATTACGTTCTTTCAGCAACCGCAGGCTATTCTTCGCATAGTGTCATGGGTGAGAGTGATTCTAATTGCATAATTTAAGCGCGACCCCGAGCGTCATGTAACGGCTAGTAAAGCTTTGCCGCCGAAATCTGCGCTTTCGCAATTTATTGCTTTGGTTTTTATTTATTCTCTAGTTAAACAGGCATGTACATGAAAATATAGAGAAACAATCCTACCTTAAAGTAATGCAGTGTGCATCACATTTGTATTGTAAATATGAGACTAGAGCTGATATAGACCGATTTTCTTAAAATTGTGTATATAGACTATTACACTATTTTTTTATTTTTTTTATTTTAGGAAATACTTTATTCTGATTGGTCAATCTTGATATTCAGTTTACAAATACTGCTGTGTAATGACTGTTGTCCGTGGCAGAACTGTATAACTAACAAACCACTCACCTTATGTTACCGAAATACTAGCTGTACATGTTCTGTAGCTAGTGTAAGATAGTTATTACAATTATACATATTTATTTGTAAAATGAAACAACAGCTCAGACACCATTAATGGATATGGAGGATAAAGCATGTAACAGCCAGGCTGTGATAGTAGCTTAAGAAGCTCAATATTCATAAAGGAGGTTTCTAAGGTCTGTTAACTAACTAAACAATGTTTCTTTGATCATTCCCTCAATCTTTATTCAGCCAGCTCGTGCATGAATGAGCATGCATGCACTATTTGCTGATAAAAAGGTTTTGTGGAGAGACACATGGTGAGGGGGTGGTGGGAGATTAGAAGAGGGGGGCTGATGTGGGGGAGGGGGTGGGCAGGTGTCTGAATCAGTGATTAAACCACAGCTATGTTGTTGAGTGATCATTCGAGAATTGAAATTATTTACATGTCAGAATCGACACATAAGGATCTTGTAATATCAAATAAGCACTGACTCAGAGTTCATTGCTCATTTATAAAAATGGCATTCATTGGCAACAGAAATTAGAAGAATGCTAAAAGACATTGAAATGATTATAAAACAATTCTCTGGTTATGCTCTACGAGGTTTAGAAAAGCTCCACTGAGCCCCATTCAAATCGTATATTTATTCATGTTTTAATCCTTTTGTTATGTCCTTTATTTGAGCATTTCTTTTCATACATTTTTTTTTTAAGTTTTTTTTTTTATATATATATTTATATGTTATATCAGCTTAAAATTAACAAAAAATATTATAATAAATAAAATAAAATGAAATAAAAAATATTATTAAAATACTTTTGCTGTAATCACAAACTGGACTGAATTGGATATATTGGAAAAGTTTAGGCATTTGGATAAACATATGAGATATATTATTGATCAGTGTAGACTGTGGATGTTGTTAGTAGTTACTTTAGTCTCTGTTTTCTAGTTTTTTTTTTCCTCACTGTATTTATGAATTTTCCAGTATTACAAAATGTTTAAATATTTCAAAAATACATTTTACATAACTTTTTAACGTGACTAGGGATAAAGAAAAGGGATCTGAATAAAAAAATAGGAAACTAAGAAACTATCAAAATAACAGATGCAGTCAATTATCCCCAAGTATTAAAGCGCAATTAGTTATCCCTAAAAAGAATACAGAAATGACCCTCAGCAACCCCCGTCCCCCACCACCAAAAAAAAGAAGGAAAAAATGAAACATTCTGTACTTGTGCCAGCTAGCAAGAGAAAATTACACACTAAATAATACAAGTGTGGTCACCAATGTTGGGAGTAACGCGTTACAAAAGTAATGCATTACAGTAACATTACTTTTTGCTGTAACGCAGTAGTGAAAGGCATTACTAATTATTTTTCAGTAATATTTTACTCGGTACATGTTCAGGAATGCTTGCATTACAACACACTTTTAGCCCAAAATATAATTGTTCAAAGGAAAAAAAAAGGGGGGGGGGGGGGGGGGGGACAACAGCAAGACCGCAAGAATTAAAAATGCTGCAAGTTCTATTTCCTGTTCGTGGTCAGTCAATAGCCGCGTGTGGTGTCCAAGTTTGTAAAGAAAGACTAAACGACAACTTCTGATATATTTGTTTAGCGATTTATTATTTAATTCATCTCCCTCTCACTGGTGGAACCGTGGAACTTTGAATTGTGTGACGTTGTCCAGTGAAGGCGTGTTTAGGGCGGGTTTTACAGGAGTGCCGCAAGGCTACTGGCCCGGCAGTGGAAACGCGGCATGATTTCGGCCTCTGTGCTCGTGGTCCGAGGCTATTAGCCCCGCCCAGCTCGCTGTAAGCCCCGGGAGCCTCGCTCAGAGGAAAATCGGCTAATGGGTAAAGATGGCAGAAGACTGTACGTGCGCGAGATGGACGTATGCGCATCTTGTCATGGCATTAGAGTTTACATATAGTCCTGTTGTGTCTAATATGAATAGACCCAAGCTATTCACAGATATTGGCAGATAATCACTTTAGCTCTACCATACTTTTAACAGATTTGGATCGTTTGTGATTCTGGCTGTCATCCTTTCTTGCATTGTCTTGAGCCTTCACTTTGCCAATTATAAGCTATATTGTTAGTAGCCTGGATAGCCCACAGTCATTATGCTACACCATATAGCCCTCTGATTTAAAATGCTCTGCAGTACATTTTGTCATTTTAGAATGAAGGGTTCACACAAAAATGAAAATTAGCCTGTGTTTTATTCACCCCCGAAGCATCCTATGTTTACATGACAGGAGTCATGTAACGCAGTACAATTCTGAGACAGTAATACTGTAAAGTAAGGAATTACTTTTAAATAACAGTAACAAGTAATCTATAATGTATTACAGTTTGGAAGTAACTTGCACTTTACTGGTGGTCACCCACTGGGGGAAAATAGAATAAAATCATTATTTTCAGTTTAGCAAGGTGGTATACATTTCCATATACTCAAGAAAAGGGCCCCAAATTTTATAAAAGTTCTTGGAAGAGCCCTTCAGTGAATGTCTAATCTTTTCCAGTTTGATAAAGTGAAAAATCTCTTTAATCCACATTGAGTGGGTAGGCAACGTAGATGGTTTCCAATGCATTAGAATCGAACATCTATCCAGAAGTCATACAAAGGCCTCAAAATCTGCCTTGTAACCTGTGATGAACTAGTAAGGGAGTGTACCAAAGAGTGCTGTTGTCGCTACGGGTTTGATTATTATCCCAACCACCTGAGATATTGTCTCAAATATTTGAAACCCAATATCCATGTAAACTTGGGCAGAACCAGAGCATATGTGCCGAGGTTGCGGGACTCTGCCAGTTTGAGGCAGGATTTCCTGTTAGTCCATCCAATGGAGGATAGAGAGAGTGTTCAGGAAAAATGCATGCAATTATTGTATGGGTGGGAATCTTTTGGAATCACATGATTTGATTCGAAACTACTCATGCTGTGATGATTTGATTAAAAATTGATTCTTGTTTTTGTGCCTTTTTTTTTTTTTTTTTTTGTCAAGTAAGCTTCATTCTTAATGTTTCTCCCATTACAAGCCTGCCCTGTGAACTGTCCAGGTGCTGCACCGCTCTTGCAGTCAACTGCTACCTTCTCTGCTCCTACAAAATCACGTTATTTAATAAGTGAATCGATTTTTTTTTCCTCCTCCTATAAGTTCCTGTATGCACAGAAATGCCACCCTTCACCTTTAAGAGGCATCCAACTGTTGATTTGCCTGCATGTTAGTGTGTGTGTGTGTGTGTGTGTGTGTGTGTGTGTGTGTGTGTGTGTGTGTGTGTGTGTGTGTGTGTGTGTGTGTGTGTGTGTGCAGTCTGTTGTGTGGAATCTTCAGGATGGATTGGAGGTGTGTTCGTCTGATTCATAATCTGATTGGCTGAGTGAGTGCTGCTTCTGCGTTGGCATGACAACTATCTGAGACTTGAGGCTGGATACTAACAGGCTCACTTTGAGGAAAATAAAAAAGAGTAAACCGTCAAAGGCATTAATGGGATTGCCTCTGGAATATTTCTGGATTTGAACCTGTGTCATTTGTCAGTCTCTCTCTCTTTCTATGAACTGCAACATGAGAGTGAAGTGAACTCCTTAGTCATGATTCAGTTCTGGTAGATAACATGATGCATTGTGTCTGATTAAGACTCGGCATCTTTCCTCATTTCTTGTTTGTAAACAGTTTCTCGCTGTAAAAATGATGATCTTTTGGATTTTTGACCTTGCATAAGCAGTCTCTTTTCCACAGGAACCCTCACTGACTGACACATATTTCACAGACAGGGTTTGAAAACATGGGCATTAAAAAACAGTTCATTCATTTATTCTCCCATGCTGCCACACTGTATTCATCCAGCATCTAACTGCAGTCTGTTTTACAATAAATTACAATACCACATCATTTTCTAGCTCGTCTATTGGAATTACTTTTTTCTCTTTTTTTCTTTTTTTTCAAAGAATATGTTTTATGGTGAAAACCCTGCCTGCTCTGTCCTGTTCTGTGATACTTTAAATATAGCACGTACTGTAGACCGTTCTGGGAATAATGGCACAGCTGAATTCTGCTGCAGGGTGGCATATTCTCCATCTCTCTCCATATGTCCACCTTTTTTCCTGTAAGTCATTATGTCGTTTATGAGGGAAAATATCGTTTGCAGAGCCTCTTTATCCCTTGTGATTCATTTATTTCCTGGCAGGATCTTCCATTGTCTCGTTGTGATATTGTAGCAATGTTTCACTGTTTAATCATGCACTGTCTCATATCTAATCAGCATTTACTGTCTTGCACTCTTATTTGAGATAAAATAGATATAAACATAAATGTTCTAAAGGGGAAAAATAAAGGAATAATTTTCATTCATATGCACC
This sequence comes from Cyprinus carpio, assembly GCF_018340385.1. Classification (NCBI taxonomy): domain Eukaryota; kingdom Metazoa; phylum Chordata; class Actinopteri; order Cypriniformes; family Cyprinidae; genus Cyprinus; species Cyprinus carpio. The sequence continues at coordinate 27,809,121 of NC_056574.1, read as the reverse complement.
AATATTATAATACATAGAAATATATACAAAAAGTGTTGACCAACATTTATTTTTATTAAAATATTTTATTACATGAACACTCAACAGGAAGGCTAAAGTAAACATTTAGAGTGATAATACAGAGAATCACTGAGTCTGGAATCAGTTATGTCAGAATATATATGACAATATCACCATATTAGCTTTTGTAGGTGCTATTAAAATATCTTTGACATGAAGTATGCTATTTACCAAAGTACCAGAGCAGTTAGTGCAGTTTAATTTAATTTTCCTGTTTATAGCACAGCAGATCTATTGCTCTACATATGACTGATGCTAATGAATATCCTATTGTTGTTTCTCAGGTCATAGACTCATGATTTCTGAATGCTGTGAAGCAGTGGTCAGGTTGGCTGTGTGGGGGAGCACTTGAGATGTATAGGTGGTCTTCATCTGTAGTCTTATGACTCAGTCTTTCTCCCTCTCTCGTGATCTCTCTTTCCCGCATAGTGAACACAAGGTCAGGAAGATTAAAAGCGAGGGATTGGAGGGGGAGGGGAGAGAGAGAGGCAAAGCGAGGCAGGCATGTAAAGGACTGAGAAAAAGAGAAAAATGACGAGGGGCACACCGTGTCTTTTTAGTGGTCAAAAAGACATCCTTTTAACAAAAACGTACACTATCCAAACTATCAGTGAAGTAGAATGATTGCACTTTTTTAATGCAATTATAATAAATGGATGCAAAATGAATGCAAATACACCATAAAAGAATCACAAAAATGGCCCATATGCATAAGACCATTGAGGCCATCTTTTGTGTAAGAAACATACCAAAATGTAAGTCTATATTCAGTCAAGAATCGGACCAGCCCAAATTAATCAATGAATCATTCAGAACTGGACCAAATAATTCATTCAAAATACTGTTTTGTAGATAACAGAATTCCCATTTTCATTTTTCTAACTTGTTTTAATTGATGTCAGAGCATCACTGATGAGCTGTAGATTAATTAGCTTTATTTTAACCTGTCATTATTGTCCTGCCCTCTATCTAACATTACACAAGCGGTCACTGTGCTTTGTGTAAAGAGCCCTATTGAATAGCGGTTTCTCTTCCTTTCAAGGTGTTGATTGATTTATTGGTGGATGAGCCATAGTTGCTGCACAAACGAGCCCCAGCTGATATGTCTGGATGATTGAAGGACCAAAAATTACAATGAAGACCAATGAAAACCAATAAAATATTATTAAGTTTAATCCCCTATTAATCCCCTTATGGTATGTGCTAAACTCTACAAAATGTGACTTCTATGTAATATTTAGGATAGGGTAGCACTTTATTAAGCCACTCTGGGAAATTGAGGCGTTACAGCATTAAACAAAAATCACATAATGGAAAATAGAAGTAAATGCGATATAACACAGCGCAATATAAATCAATACAAAAATAGAGAGTCAAATATTTTTGTAATATTTATGTTCAACGTGACAAGCCTTGTATAAAATATTGTATAGAATTAGCAGGTGAAAAGAGAAGAAATGTGCTTGGGCGTATGATGAAATAAATGTTAAATATAGAAAATGTGCAAGAATGGGTTTGTCAGCTTATGGTTTCATTTAAAGAGACTAGAAAACCTGGTTGTCACGATATAAACAAGATGACAACCAGGACAAGGAACTATTTTGTGCATTTTTTACCAATAACTTAAAAAAAAATCCAAAAAAGTGTTAAACATTAATATTGCTCATTTCACCGACATGTGCCTAAAACACTCCAGTCATGTTGAAACTGGGAGCACGTGAAGCCTTGCTCCTGGCAATCACAAGATCCAGATCAGGCATGCTGCCTGTTACAATGCTTGCTTTCATGCTCTCATTGGCCATGGGCCCTTGTGATCCAGACAGCTAATTAAAGGCAGGCAGAACACTTGACCATACACTTGAATTCACAGACTCAAGAGAGAGAAATGTATCACAAAATCTTGCATGTCTTTAGCAACACGTCATATGGACAATCAGTATGCAGTCATACTGCTTTATCATCTCTAACATAAAAATCATGTTTGCGTTTACAGTCTTATTCATGTTCACTTAGATGATCGGGTGGGCAAAACAAAAAAGAAATGAAGATAGGCTATATGTTGAAATCAAGATGTTGATTAATTGTCATTTGTTCATGAATCAGACTACACTGGTCATGCTGTATATGTTTTTGATTCACTGTAAAGAAGCAGTTCAAAAGAGTCAAATGAATCATGAATCTGACTACATTGGGTATACTTTATGATTCTGATGAACTAAAAAAAGACACTGGGTCATAGTGTCATTAGTTTGTGAATCTGACTCCATTGTTTGCATGTTCGTTTTGCATTCATCCGGTAAAAATATCTCAATAGAAAGACATTTCTTGCCATTATTTTGAAGTTGTCTTTTTTATTCTACATTCACAATTCACAACTTTTTTTTTTTTCTTCAAAATTTTACTTCTAAAATGCAATGCAGGAAACACTGTTAAGTGCTGATTTTGGAAGTAAATCCCATGGAATGGTTTTAAACGTTAAAATAAGATAAACAGAGCTGAAAGTCCTATATTATTATACTATACTATAGGGCTTGCTTATACCTTAAGTTAACCATAAGTCAGCCGTGATGATATATTATTTATATGTGCTTAATAAGATTTAGATAAAGGTTTGAATGAGCCATTGAACCTGTATCTTAGAGATTCAGTGTTTATTTGATTTGATGTTGCCACACCTCTTAACATAAGTTTTAATATAAAGCTGATACTCGGGATTAAATCATGGGCTTGTAGCTGGCAATTAGGGAACGACTATGGGATGATTTGCTGGTAGCCAAGAGCATTTTAACTTAATTGCATGAGTGGAGTAATGAAGTGTCTCTCTCTTTCACTCTCACACATTCAGACATATTGGACAGATGCACAGCTGTTAAAACATCAGACTTTGCCAAAAATTGCCTCGATTCTCTTGAGACTGACTATTCCTCTGGAGCCAAAATGAGAACATGGGCCCATCTGAAAACAAAAAGGCACTTATTATTATGGAAGTGTCAAATCTTCCCTGTAAGAAAACAAACCCGGTAACAACAATCAACAATGTAATACATACACATGCTCAATGCTTTCTGTGATGATAGAATGCATCTGCAAACAATATTTATCTGCCCCAAAGTTATTTTTAGTTCATTTTATTTATTATTTAAATTATTATTAAATTACTGATTCTTTTAGTATTGCAACAAAGAAAACAAGGCAAAAATAAAGTTCTGTTTGTAGGTATCTAGTTTAATTACTTCTCAAACAACACTCACTGTATTTCAAAGATTTGATTCTGCTAAATTGAACCTTTTGCAAATCCAGTGATTAGTTCTTCCTCAAAAGCACTTGTATTAACCTGGGACCTTACATTTCACCTCTTCTCCAACCTGTGTACTAATCTAGCATACTTTTTTAGGATATGTCCATCATTTTTACTAGTCGCTTTGGATGAAAGTGTCTTGTCAATGTATAATTGTAACACATGTACAGTACGAAATCCCAAAACCTGACTACCTAAGACTAATAATGACTAACCCAGGGTAAAGTATGAACAATATAACCCATGGTTATAAATAAAAGTGTGGTAAGTCCATATCACCTTTACACAAATTCTCATGTTCTTCTTTTTATTCCCCTTCCCAGATCTTTTCCATTGTGATCTTTGGATGCATTGCTAATGAGGGCTATGTGAACCGTCCGGACGAGGTGGAGGAGCATTGCATCTTTAACCGTAACCAGAATGCCTGTAACTATGCCGTGGGTATGGGAGCCCTGGCCTTCCTCTGCTGTGCCGCTTTTATGGCACTGGATGTCTACTTTCCTCAGATAAGCAGTGTTAAAGACCGCAAGAAGGCTGTGTTAGCTGATATTGGCATTTCAGGTAAACTGCTGATACAATGCAAGTATTACATTAATATTTAATATGACTAAGATGATACATTTATTGTATAGAAACCACACACTGCGTCTTATTTATTTGAACACCTATGAATGGTTTTATATGTCTCTTAGAAGGTGATGTTTCCCATATACAATTGGTTTTAAGGTCTTCTTGACTCAAAAGCACTCCTAAAGTCTGATCTAGATCTACTTCTTCTACCACAGCATGACCTTAAGCTGCACTGCCCTCTGTTGGAAAAATGTAACTTCTGCTAGACTTACTACAGTGCTATGCTGAATTTGTGGTGTAGTAGCACCATGTATGCCTGTTAATATAAATCGACTGTTTTAATTAGAGCACCGTTAGATTATGCTATCACTCTGTTTTGGATTTATTTGTTTTCAAAAGCATTTATTGACCTGAAATTCTGCACCTTTCCCATTTTTCTCCCAGCCTTCTGGTCTTTCGTGTGGTTTGTGGGATTCTGTTTCCTGGCCAATCAGTGGCAGGTGGCTAAACCAGAAGATAACCCCCTCAAAGAGGGTGGAGACGCAGCCAGAGCGGCCATCACCTTCGCCTTCTTCTCCATATTTACTTGGGTCTGTACTGACTTAATTATATATAATTCTTCTGTAATTTTTCATCTAAAGTAAATGTTTGCTACAAAATCTAATTGATCTGAATCATATTTGATTTGTGAGATTCAATGTCTACATTTTCTTTTCTTTTTTTATTATATAATTTTATTATATAGATGATGGCCCTTCTTCTTCCCAAGGCCTTTTATTACACCAGATTGCATTGGTGATGAACCAGTAATATTTGTATTACTTATATACTTAAATAATATTTATTAATATTTTAAATTAGCTTTTTTATATTTTAAGTTTTCATTCAATTATAGTTTTTAATATTTTTTAGTACTTAAACGTATTTATTTTAGTTAGTTGCCAAGGTAATATTTCTAATCTTCATTAAAGCATTTTAAGTTTTTCATCTAATAATTACATTTTATTAGATTACATGCATGTCATGCTTTCTTCTCAATAACTGCCCTGTGAACATGAACCACTGTACATGACCTGTGCTTCTGATCCACATGGCTTCATTCACTAATCTTCTTTCTGTACTTTGCTCTCTAGCTTCTTTTCCAGAGAATTTACTTATTTAGCCCAGTAATCATTGCTTCTCTGTTTGCAGATTTTGCATCTAACCTATAATTCCTCAAATCACTTCTCTTACAGAAACCACCCAGCTGCACTGATAGGATTAACCCAGTGTTGTTGAAATGTTTTTTGACATCATTCTTTCTGTTGATCGTTGGCTCTGGTCAATCTGTTTTTCTTTAGGGTGTTCTTTCGCTGCTGGCCCTGGAGCGCCTAAAGAAAGTCTCATTTGAAGAGGAATATGACAAACTGTTCACCCCTCATACACCACCTCCATTTGTCTAACATTTACCCCACACATACTTATTTGTTTACTATGCCATAGACATCAACTACAAATCTCACAGTCATAGATACCAATGAAGATGGAATGTTTTTTGATATGATATATGTTGTTTTTTATTGCAGTGCCATATCAAGCCCTGAACTTCCTTGTACAAACTGGGAAGAGTTTTAAATAAAATAATACACATATCTAGTTGGAATTATTAAATTATGACAACATGATCTACAGTAAGGTGATCTGATTTTCACCTTTCAGTCTATTTCACCATTTATCATACAAGTAAAGACTGGGGTTAAAGGTACACTACTTTTCAAAAATGTGTGTTCATTAAGATTTTTTTGAAAGAAATTAATGTTTGGGGTTTTTTTCAGCAAGGATGCATTGAATTACATACCAAACCTGGAAGTGAATTTATTTATAATGTTAGAAATTCTTTCTATTACAAATAAATGCTGTCAGTTTGAACTTTCTCTACATCTAAAGAATGCTAAATAAAATGTATCACAGTTTTCACAAAAATATTAAGCAGTACAAGTGTTTTCAACATAAAAAGAGAAATATTTCTTGAGCAGCATATCAGCATATTAGACTGATCTAAAATATCTAAAAAGATCATTTGACACTGAAGACTGGAGTAATGATGCTGAAAAAAATAGCTTTGCATCATAAGTATAGATTACATTTAAATATATATATATATATATATATATATATATATATATATATATATATATATATATGATAGGAAACAGTTATTTTAAATTGTAATAATATTTCACAAAATTACCATTTTATAATATTTTTGATCAAATAAATACTGCCTTGTTGAGCATAAGAGACTTCCTTCAAAAACATTAACAAATCTTCCTAACCCCAAACTTTCCAACTTTGTGTGCCAGAAAATCAGTGCTTTCCTGTCTAAATGATTGTTTTTAAATTGCAGTTACAGTTTTAATTGACTAGGGGGCACCAGTTGCACATGTATCGTTCAGCTGAGCTCTTTACAGAATTGTTTTGTAACATTATGCAAGATTGTCTACAGGATTTGTGGCCTGATACACTGACCGACTTACGTTAAATGCTCATTCACTTCTATTGTTGTCATGGCATTTCATGATCAGTTAATCTTAAAGCTGACTAACCATTTAATCTTAATCATTTTAATCAAACTAATGCTTTTCTCTGTTTTTTTTTCTCCCTCTCTGTCCCATCATGTCATTCTCATCAACTCCTTTCATTTAATTCTTACCTGATTTCCTTAACTGATACCATTTTATTCACTTTCTTCAATTTCCTCCTCTCCTGTTGCCATAATCCTGTAATATTGATTGCAATTCCCCCTGATCCCACCCTTTAAACCTCCTCCTGACATCTTCATTTTCCTAAAGGCTGGTCAAGCTTTTTTCGCATTCCAGAGGTACAAGTTAGGAGCGAGTTCATCTCTCTTCTCTCAGGACTATACTGATCCCAGCCAAGATCCCGCAGGAGCACCTGCTGCAGCCACAGAGTACACTGGATACAACGCTGACATGGAGGCTAATTATGACGGCTCTGGTGGATACCAGAACCAAGACTACTAAGGTCAAGTATAAGGATGTACACAACAGCCTTAACCAGCTAGGCTGACAGGGTTACATGGGGCAAAAAAAAAAAACGTGAAAAGGACAAATGGGAACTTATTTTGGGCACTTGGGGTAGAATATGGGGGCCATAACAGGCTGAAAGGAATTCAGGGGTTTGTTTGGTGCTATAAGAACCCCTTGTTGATTTAACATGATTATGATATTTTGCAGAGGCTGTGGCACAAGATTCAGTTTTGGGCTTATGGGTTTGGGGATGATCAATTTGATTGGTCTACAGATGTGTGTCCATCCTGAGCAAACCGTGGATGGTGTCTGTTATTAAATAAAAGACTTCACTGATTGGTTTAGTACACTAAATCGAAATCTGTGAAAATGAATCTCAACTAAACTGATGGAACTTTGTCTCTAAAGCAGTCATAGAAACTAACAAGCTTAATATTGGCCACACATGCAACAAAACCTGACCAAACTAAATGCTTCTAAAGATCACAGTGTCTATGTTGGTAAAGTGTAGGTGCTACAGGTGGAAGATTTCGTTAACCCTTAACCTAGATTGCATTGATAGCTCTCTGCTGCCATTTTGTCAATTGTCCAAGGATCTTAAAAGATCATTTTGAACAATATCAGGTCTGGGATTAAATAAGTCTGTGCATTGCTAGGCATAGAGTGTACCAAGAGACAAACTGAATGGTAATACAGAGAATAAAAAAATATTGAAAATTTTTTAATGTATTTATTTTTTGAGCTATGATTACGTGCAGCTGTGATTATGTTATTTAAGGTTTAAGGTATGTTTCTTTAAAGAAAGGCAACATTTCATATATACAGTGGCCCCAAACAGTATTTGGACACATAAGCACAGCTTAAATAGCATACAGGGTTCTCAAGCCTCATGCATTCACTGTGAGATTTCAACCAGTTCATACACCCCACCTTGTATTTCTCACGCTGGAAGAAGTAAGGGATAACTTGTCCGGCTGTCTACAATTAATTGACAATTATAGTTCATGGCAGTCTGGAGTTATACAGAGTTAAACTCTCCAGCCAATCAGAAATTAGAATTTTGTTGTTTCAACATGGATGCACACACACTCGGAGTGTAAGTTGTAAGGTCAAGATCCAATGAATGCTGTAGGTAGCCCTTTGTTTTATTAAAAAAAAAATTAAGCATTTTGATTTTACAATTCCTAGACGAAATCACTTGCCTGTGATCCAAGATAATTGGTTATTTGTAAATCTGATAAAGGACAGACAAATTCATCCAAATAAAATAAATTGTTTTTTTTTATGTTTCAAAAATACAATTGTATCAAAAATAAAAATAAATTTGGCCCCAAACGAGCCAACTGAACAGCAGTGCTCAATATACATACTGTATTACATTATGTACATTTAATGTACATAGTATGCCAGTATGTCACTTGTGGAAATATTATTCATAATTATGTATGCTAATGAGTTCCTTTGTAGCACACCTAGTATTGTTCTCTGACAATCTTTTTTATCATTTCAATTGATAACATTGAAAAATTATGATTTTTTGATCATATTTACTGTAATAACTCTTGCTCTAGAGCAGCAGCATTGTGTTATTTCTTTTTTTTTTTTAATTATGAAAAAAAATGTTCAGAATTATGTACCTGAATATATAAAACCAGCATATTTTTTATTTAATGACAAAGATGTAATATAATCAAGTACACAAAGTATCTTTACAAATTTATTATGAAAATAACTGTTAAAAATAATAATATTAATTATGTATTTTGCATTTAAAGGTGTTGTAGTGCTTTCTGAGTCAGGAAACTTTTTTTGTTGAAACTCCTAAAAAAGGAAAGCTACAATACAATCAACATATTATATAGGTTATGTATCAGATGTGCTCTATTATAATGTATATGTGCAGTTATGGAGCTGGGATACAAAATATTGTAAATAAATAAACAAATTTTGATGTAGTGACTGTCCATTAACTGAATCACTAGGTTAAAATGGCTCAGTGTATTTTGTCCTGTCTTGAATGTTGCTTGTCTGGTAAGATGTCTGATATAGCTGACAATAAAAGAAATTGACTGATGGACATAGTTGCCTATTCTTGTTTGTATAAAACATTATATAGGCCTATATTTGCCTATTAATAGTGTAATATTATAAGAATTTTTAATTTATTAGTATACAAAAATAGAATAAATAAACTCATAAATTATTGCAATTTATGAATGAAAAGTTTGATTCTGTGAACATTTTTATGCAGTGTCCCTGAAAAGTATTTACACTACGTTTCAGTGACATTTTATACTACCTTATAAAACTACAAATTCTAATTATATTTTTTGTTTTGTTTTTTTCTTGAACAATGCTTAAAAAGCGCTGCTTTAAAATAAAAGTAACTTCAATAATTTCTAATATAATGCAATGATATTTATTTATATTTAAGTCTTGCTTAAGCATCCAAATACATTTTGTGGCTACTGTATGAATATGCATGGAAGGAAACAAATTTAGTGTGCATGCCATAATCTAGGAGCAGCTTCATTACTGGAGTGATGTGACATTTCCTGGTTCTCATGCTTGTGTAACACTACATGCATTACATTTCCATACCATAGTGTGCTGAGTGGCCACACTGCAGGAGAGGTGCGGCACAAGAGAAAGATCAGTTCCTGTAATCGCCGGTGCGTCACTGAGAGAGCAGTCAGTGACAGGCAGGGGACAGAATGTATGTGTAACACGAGAATATGACTGTCCATAACCTCTGTACACACAGCACTATATTCAACTGATGAGTGAATGCAGCGCCGACGCTCACTTGGTTTGTCACTGACCACATGCAATGACCATGCTTTTCCATATTAACTATATTTTATAGTGGTTGTTTGAGGGGAAAACAACACAGAATATAAAGTTGCTTATTGAAATATTTTAATTTATTGATTAGTAACCAGTGTTAGGCTGCATATGTTTAATCTGCAGCAATAAATCAATAAATAAATCAATTTAAAAACAGCAGCATAGTAGTCTTTTTTATGTGATAATTCATTCAAAACATGTTTTTGAAAGAGATTGTGTGTAAAAGAAGATTACCAGTACAAAACAGTTGATGCCACATGTTTATAATCTTCTGTCTGGTTCCAGATTTAAACACTGTTTAGTTTCCATTCAAAGCCTTTTGATGTCTGTTAATAGGCCCATGGAGGAACAGATGTCATGCTGATACAATGTGATCAAGCATTTTAAGCTTCAGCAACAGAATCCATTTAGATAATAACTCGAAAGCAACATTTTTAAGACAAATCTTATTATAGAGCTTACATGCAAGTGAATAGATAGATAGATAGATAGATAGATAGATAGATAGATAGATAGATAGATAGATAGATAGATAGATAGATAGATAGATAGATTTATGGTTATATAGTTAGGTAGATGGTTGGTTATATATATATATATATATATATGTTTATATTGTTTGATGGATATGTGGGTTGATGTGTTTTTATTGTGTCTTATATGCATGCAGTGTTGTGCTACAGTGTGTGTGTGAGTGTGTGTGTGTGTGTGAGAATGTTTTGATATGTGGGTGTGTGAGTGTCAAGTGTCATTGTAGACAAAGTACGGAGTGATTCCATCAGACAGAAATAGCAGCAGAGCCGTATAAATGTCTGGCACACACTCTGGCAGACAGACATCCAGACAGAGCAAGAGAAAGACAGACGAGTCCTCCCTCAAACTCAACCAAAAAAAAGAAAATTACAAATCTTCAAAACAGTATTGACTAAAGAATCCTGGTAAGATCATTGACTGTCATTTAAGTTTTTAAGCCGCTCACAAACAGAAGTTAAAGATGCAGATGTGCACAGTCCTGGAGAAGAAAGGAGGATGTGTGGTTGGAGCCGAGCTCAGCTGCAGTGTGAAGGAGGAAAATCCAACTAAGAAAGAGAGTTACACCGCTAACTGGCGCAGCATCAATATGAAGACTCGACCTGAGGATCGGTGAGTGCTAGACATTCACATACAGCTAGATGGAAGCTAGATTTTTATGCATGTATTTAGGTGTTTATTTAATTATTCATTCATTTTGAATTTATTGAATGTCAATGATCTCTTTTACAGCGTTCTGACTCTGCAATTAGCTTTACTTATGATTTAAATAATTAATTTTTTGTTGATTTTATATAGTCAATTTGACTATTTACCTGAGCAACAAAATGCAAAACTGTTTTCAGAAAACATATCTTGAATTACATTTGGCAAATGTGTTTCTTGTTTAAAGCATAAATTCACAAAATGTTGTTTTTTCTCTCTGCAGCCAATCGATGTTGATGTCAGACGACTCTCACCGGGAGTCCCTGTCCCGTTATTGGCAGGCGCGTCCTCTCAATCAGGCCTGCCCATCGGGTGTTGTCAGAGTGGGCACTGTGGACACAGGTGTAAGGGAGCACCAGCTCTTACCCTACAGGAACACCCTGCCCCTGCCCATCTTCAAGCCTGCTGAGCTGGGCGTCCGCCTGAGCCGTGGAGCCCCACACACCCTGGAAGATCTCCCTCCCACCCGGGTTCTCGACGGAGCCTGTCCAGACAAGAGACCATTGGAACAGATCACCAGGGACCTGCCGCCCGTCAAACCCATGCGAATGGAGTTTGCCAAAGCACCCAGAGCCCTGGGCCGATCCATGTCTCAGGAGGCCCAGAGGGGCTGAAAAGCAGAAAGACAAATATGAGTCAAAGACTGTATGGACTATTTTAAATAATGAGATAAAGGGTAGAATGAAACAGAGGGTGTGAGCAAGTAGGTTTTAGGGAAAGTGAAACAACATTGTTCTTTGAGTGAAACCTCAAATTATGTTCATGATGGGAAAAAGAAAGCTGATGATCCTGATAATGATCTTGACAACAAGGATAATGCTATGTATAGTGAATTTGACTTGTAAATAGCTTTTGCTTGGTTTGTATTGAGCATGTTTGAAATGCAGCACATTTTGTTTGGTTGCCATTAATTATGTACATAGGTTCATTTTTTGAGCTTGTGTTAATGTTTTTAACATGCCATCAAGGCTGCTCATGCAAAATAATTGTTTTGTAAAAGAGAAAAATATTTATTTTTGTTTAAACTTTAATTAACAAATAAGAATTGCACTATTTATTAACAGCTGGTATTTGTTGTCGGATTTATTGATAGTTGATATTTGCTATTTACCTTAATCACTTCAATAAAGTTTTATTAGTAGCCTATAAAATCAATTTTGTTTTATTTTGTTTTTGCTTTTATTATTATTAATGAGAAAGAAAGAAAGAAAGACTGGGAAAAAACGGGAGCTATTTTTTTCTGAAAAAGAATGGCAATATTCATTAGGAAAGGAGATCATTCCTTTCCACAGCTACCATCAATGTTTGCAAGGCTATACTTTCTTCTTTAAAGGTGCACTACAGGGCTTCTGTGGCCAAAACATAAAATTGCATGTGACTTGCGGAGATGGCTTTTTATACCTAAACGGGTTCTTCTGACACAAGGCTAAAACAACTAACCTGAAGTATAGTGTTAGTAGCTTTTTTTATGAATATTGTTTTTCATGATCGGATCCATCCATGACAATTCTGAACTTAATTCAGATTTTCTTGACAGATGATTGCATGATTAATTTGACCAATGAAATCGTCTGCCAGGCGGGGTTTGCCATAGACATGTACACACAGATGCCTCATTATCGACTGTTTCTATGGACCGCTACAAAGACTTCCGCCATATTGGAAGGGTCAACTTGACAGTATTTACCATAATAATCAATGAATATTCGAAGATGCCACAATCCTTATATCTATGGTTCATTTTTTGCATTCCCATTTGCTCAAATAGCAAAAGAAAAACTCCATGATAGTGTTTTCGTGACAGAAAATGCACTGGTTTCACTATTTTACTGAAACAAATCATTTTTACAGTGTTAAAAGGTACAGTATTTTCTGCTTGAGAAAACAACAAAATAATTGCATTCTATATGGGAGCTGGGACTGTTTGATGAAAAACAAATCTAGTCTATAAGAAATCACATTAGAATCGTTGGTTAGTAGAACAGAGTGCTTCAGAAAGAACAGACGGGTGAAGCTGTGACTCTGGTACATGCTGTCTGCTTCGGCGTTCAGTGACTTAGTGCCAAAAATGTCATCATCAAGAGGACACAGTCTTGTTCGAATGCATCAGTATCTTTGTTTCCTTCTATCTCTCTCTCTTACTGATTTCTCTGCCTCGCACTAATTAAAATCTATCCTTTTATTCCAGTCGTAATCATGGTAACTTTTCTGTATGTGCTGGTGTCACATTGAAAGCTGTTAGATATTTATAGCTTAACAAACAGAGCAAAAGGGCGAGAGACTAACAGGACGAGAGGGAGGAGAGGTGCTGATGGTGGTGACGGGGGGCTTCTGCACCCCTCCACTGATCCTTTAATCCTGCTTGTTCTCGTTATTTCTCCTGTTAGTTTTTTCAGCTGCTGCAAATGTCGCCACACTCTTCCCTGTATATCAGCTTTGGAAACTCTTTGGAGTTTATTTCTGAGTACTGGAACATTATGTCTTGCAATTGATGATTATATTGGCATGATATAGTACATTGTATTTTAGAAATTCTTAGTTATTCGGGTGTAATTTGTGAGAAGTGAAGTAATTATAAGAAATTCTAACTTTTAATTACAAATTGCAAGTAAAGTTGTAGATGTGCAATGTATAGTGCAAAGACTTTATTTTCTTTCTTTTTTAGCTGCATGCTAGAAAAAAAAAGAAGCTGGTGCTTTGGGGCCTCATACAACCATAGTTCATCCATGAACACCTTTTAAGCTGTACTAAAAACAAAATAAGTAAAATTAGTTATCATTTGGCCAAGTCTACAAACCCGATTCTAAAAAAGTTGGGACACTGTACAAATTGTTAATAAAAACAGAATGCAATGATGTGGAAGTTTCAAATTTAAATATTTTATTCAGAATACAACATAGATGACATATCAAATGTTTAAACTAAGAAAATGTATAATTTTAAGGGTAAAATAAGTTGATTTTAAATTTCATGGCATCACACATCTCAAAAAAGTTGGGACAAGGCCATGTTTACCACTGTGTGGCATCCCCTCTTCTTTTTATAACAGTCTGCAAACGTCTGGGGACTCAGGAGACAAATTGCTCAAGTTTAGGAATAGGAATGTTGTCCCATTCTTGTCTAATACAGGCTTTTAGTTGCTCAATTGTCTTAGGTCTTCTTTGTCGTGGATCTGGACTGCAGTCTGGCCATTTCAGTACCCGGATCCTTCTTCTACACAGCCATGATGTTGTAATTGATACAGTATGTGGTCTGGCATTGTCATGTTGGAAAATGCAAGGTCTTCCCTGAAAGAGATGATGTCTGGATGGGAGCATATGTTGTTCTAGAACTTGGATATACCTCTCAGCATTGATGGTGCTTTTCCAGATGTGTAAGCTGCCCATGCCACACGCACTCATGCAATCCCATACCATCAGAGATGCAGGCTTCTGAACTGAGAGCTGATAACAACTTGGGTTGTCCTTGTCCTCTTTAGTCCGGATGACATGGCGTCCCAGTTTTCCAAAAAAAACTTCAAAGTTTGATTCGTCTGACCACAGAACAGTTTTCCACTTTGCCTCAGTCCTTTTTAAATGAGCCTTTGCCCAGAGAAAACGCCTGCTCTTCTGGATCATGTTTAGATATGGCTTCTTTTTTGAACTATAGAGTTTTAGCCGGCAACGGCGAATGTCACGGTGGATTGTGTTCACCGACAATGTTTTCTGGAAGTATTCCTGAGCCCATGTTGTGATTTCCATTACAGCAGCATTCCTGTATGTGATGCAGTGCCGTCTAAGGGCTCGAAGATCACGGGCATCCAGTATGGTTTTCCGGCCTCGACCCTTACGCACAGAGATTGTTCCAGATTCTCTGAATCTTTGGATGATATTATCCACTGTAGATGATGATAACTTCAAACTCTTTGTAATTTTTCTATGAGAAACTCCTTTCTGATATTGCTCCACTATTTTTCGCCGCAGCATTGGGGGAAATTGGTGATCCTCTGCCCATCTTGACTTCTGAGAGACACTGCCACTCTGAGAGGCTCTTTTTATACCCAATCATGTTGCCAATTGACCTAATAAGTTGCAAATTGGTCCTCCAGCTGTTCCTTATATGTACATTTAACTTTTCTGGCCTCTTATTTCTACCTGTCCCAAATTTTCTGGAATGTGTAGCTCTCATGAAATCTAAAATGAGCCAATATTTGGCATGACATTTCAAAATGTCTCACTTTCAACATTTGATATGTTAAATATATTCTATTGTGAATAAAATATAAGTTTATGAGATTTGCAAATTATTCCATTCCTTTCTTACAATTTGTACAGTGTCCAACCTTTTTTGGAATCGGGTTTGTATATATAAATCTTCACAACTCCATTCTAGGAAACAGAGGAATGATTGGAACATCATGTTCATCCTAGTTAATCATCAGCTTGATGCATGTGCAGTTGTGGTGGGTGGTTGTCAGCTGATCTTATTTTGACCCCCGTCTGTCTCCTGGAAGCTTATTGGTATGAACTATCTTCACTATTATGTGCCAGTATCATTAATGTGCTTGAGCTCTAAGATAATCCACATAACCAGTATGTGTTATGAGTCAGTGCATGGCAACGCACACAGATAAACACTTATTTAGAGAATGATGTTTTCTGCACAGTGCATTTTAAAAATCCAGAGTGCAAGTGTATCTGTTTAAAACAGATTTTCATTTCCCTTAGAGAGCTAGTGAGATATGTGACTTCTGTTCCTTTAAATTAATTTTCCACGTGATAATAACTCCAGATGGAAAAGTGCATGTTTAATTGGTGTGGTGTGGAGAATTATATTGCATAAGAGGGCAGATCTGATCTATCTGAGATATATCAGTCATCACAGCGACAGGTTGTACAGACACACAGCCTGTAATCCACACCACTGCTCAAGCACTTCTTACTGTAAGAGTGTGTGTTTGTATACACAGAGCACGGGTCTAAGTGATGACAGTGCACAATTTCTGCAAGTGAAGGGCAAAGACGAGCTATATTACAAAACACACGTTCTTCTAACAGACACATAAAACTAATACATGTGACTGAGTTAAAAACGGTTTGTAGATGAGTGAACTTCGAGAAACACACGCCCTCCCCTACGGAAGTTCTAAGCGGCCATCCATTATAATTTTTTTCCTTTTTGTTTTCTCGTTATAACGACTTAATTTTCTCGTTATCTCGACATAACGAAAGTTTGTTTTCTCGTTATAACGAAAGTTTTACTGTTGCTATAGTAACGAACTCCACTTTGACAGGCATCTGATGGACAGCCATGCAGGCGCTCTTACTGTAGCCTATATTTCAGCAAATTTTGCTTCGCCTAGGTAATAATAACGTCTACAATACTGTATAAATTAAGGCTGATCAATCACTGTTGATTTTTTTTTTATAAGGGATGGTAAATCGATGTTTTTGTTTTTGTAATTAACATGTTTAAATGGCAACACCGCGCCATTAGAGCTGCTTGGATTAAACTCACTTTTAATTTTCCCTTTATATGAAATAAAATTATATATAATTTGTAATTTGTAGTAGTCATTATGTGGCAGATATCATGTGTGTTATAAGCTTCTGTTTGAAAAGAGCGTTCATGTGTACGTGTAATGTGTGTGTGTAGAAAAAAACCATTACAACATTACAGAACAAAACTGAATTAAATTAGCCTATGGATTTTACATATACATCACATTTCTCATCAATATGGTTAACAATAAAGATTAGTAATAAGGAAAAGAAGCACATCAGCCTACATCGTTAAATCCCGTCCTACTGTAGATAAACAGAACATCTCCGCTTATTAACTACCTAATCATTAAATTAAAATTAAAATTAAATTTAAATTAATCATGAGCCTAAAAGAAGCACAAATATAATATACATTGGTGCAAACAGAATACAGTGATGTCAACCTTGGTTTTGATAAGCAGTTATTGATGAAACAGAATGCGTTGGTGAAACTCATGCATCTAGCAGGAACTTAATAAACAAAATATTCATATTGATTCAAGCATTTAACATTTATGAATTAATTAAATGTCAGTAATAAACAAGACTGCACAAAATTATAGCGATCACGAGGAAGGTCCGTGTACAGTAAAGTGGATAGTATACAACACCCCATCAGTTATATTCAGGTCTATGGTGCCACCTGCTGGCGCAGTTTTGTAAATTCTTAGAGAAAATTAAGTCGTTATAACGAGAAAACGAACTTCGTTATGTCGAGATAACGAGAAAATTAAGTCGTTATAACGAGAAAACGAACTTCGTTATGTTGAGATAACGAGAAAATTAAGTCGTTATAACGAGAAAACGAACTTCGTTATGTCGAGATAACGAGAAAATTAAGTCGTTATAATGAGAAAACGAACTTCGTTATGTCGAGATAACGAGAAAATTAACTCGTTATAACGAGAAAACGAACTTCGTTATGTCGAGATAACGAGAAAATTAAGTCGTTATAACGAGAAAACGACCTTCGTTATGTCGAGATAACGAGAAAATTAAGTCGTTATAACGAGAAAACAAAAAGAAAAAAAATTATAATGCATGGCCGCTTAGAACTTCCGTACCCTCCTGTGGTAAGAGTAGATATTTCTACACGACAGTTGTTTCTCTATTTACACAGCAACATCTAAACTTATCACAATGAATTATGTGTATGTTAATATTTATATATTTATGGATGTAATGGATAGAAAATTGTATATAGCTTGTTTGTCGTCACACACACAAAAGTTAAATTAAGCATTGTGATATCATTGTGTTGAGTTACAGTGGTGGACATTACCTGTGGAATGCCAAACCTGACAAAATTAGAAATAAATAAATATACAAAGAAATATATATATATATATATATATATATATATATATATATATATATATATATATATATATATATATATACACATATACACACATATACATACACACACACACACACACACACACATACATACATACATAGAAAAGTACAAATGCAAAAATAAATATATAAATACTATTTGTTCCCATATTTACTTTTTTCTTTTATTTATTTGCACTTTTACTTAATTCCACATGTATGTATTTATTTCCGTACTTATTTCTATATTTATTTTGTTTTTTTTTTTTTCCGCAATTTTTATTAAATTTATTTGTATATATATTTTTTTAGTGCTGAGTCGATGTGTTTATTTTAATACTTTTGTCATAATACAGTGAGCTTCGCGGCTGAAAGGAAGTGAAATGAAACCCAGATAGCAAAATGACTCCAGAGTGGATTCATTCATTCAGGTGATTTTATTTCTTTTTTAGAACAGTACAGAAGATTTTTAGGTGATTCATAAAAAGCAAGTCCATGGCTACCGTCACTTTGAGAGTCAAAGAGCATATACAGGCATGACCAAATTAATACCTTTGGCTCATAATGATATACTGAGGTCTTATGATGATTGGTCTGTTCTAATAATGTTGTAAATAATGTTTCTTGCACAGACCAATTGCTTCACTTCAAAGACCTCAATATATCATCAGGAGCCACAGGTATCTAACATTGTCTATCTTCCTTTAAGAACATAGGCCTACCAGTGACACCACTGAGCTCACCTGAGTTTATACAACATAGAAAGAATATCTGTACATGAAAATAATGTTTTTGTGATTATAGACTCATAAACACCTGCAAATGCTCTTATTTTAAATAATAATAATAATAATAATAATAATATTAATAATAAAGCCAACAGCCAGTTTCACTGTAGCATTATTGTTTTAGGCCTACATAATTTAAACTAAATACAATTGTATTGCATTTTATTGCAAAGTTAAAATAAGGTTATTAAACAAGATCTTGCCTATTATTTAAGTATGCCTATTATTAAGAAGTATGGCTCCTGCAAAACACACAGCTTGAAGCAACGTCATCCTCGTGTTATTGACTGTAATGTTTCTTTTACTGAGAAATGTCTAATGAAGCAAGTAGAACCCTGTTTAGCTTACCTCTGACACACCTTGTTTTTCGCTTGTTTTGCTTCTAGCCTGCTGCCAGTGTTTTTAGTACACACCCTGCTCATATTTGGTACCTGCATATTTCTCTAATGCTTCTAATTTGAGTAAAGGAATGTCACTTTGCCACCTGCTGTTATTGAATTGAGATTTTATACACTCGTTACATACACAGGCCAATCATATGTTACTACTTATCACATATTGGGAATGTTCATTTTTACACTTTTTACTCCAGCCAACACTGGTGGCTATGTAAGTGGTCGAGTGTGGATATGTTGCCACTAGATGGCATGACATATTAATATGATTAGGAGAATATGGAGCTCAGACTCCATGGGAAAAAACACCTCATTTTAATTCAGAAGCCTAACCTGAGCAACAATATGCAATTTGGTTTTATTAGGATATTTATATGGCCAAAAGTAAGATGAAATTCTGATGTAATGTAAATCATTGAGGTCTTTATAACTTCTTAATGTATATAAATATCAGTTTTCACTCTGTATCTCCCAACAATATGTCTTAGATGATATTTAGATTTTATGATTATAGCTCTGTAGTTTTTATTGTGAGTGGCAAAACCTAATGCAATGCAATGCAATTATGGTTAAGAGATGAAACAATCATTAATCAATTCTCAGAAGCTTTTTTTACTGGTTACATTTTCAATAACCAGTCTCTCTAAACACAATGCAGAGCACACATGCTTTTATTACGGTTAAGACCCTGTGATTAAGTGTTATTGTAAATAATATAAAACTTTTATACTAAAGTGTCTGCAGTGCATTTGAAAAGAAATACAACCAGTCAAGAAAAAATCTCAAAAAAAAAAAAAAAAAAAACCGGTCACAGGGACAACAATAATTAGCTATGCATTATAATCGCAAGCATCATTTATGTCTTGTATTTAAGCCAAATATCACAAACTCATTATGCAAACATTCTGAGGGTAAAAGCTTGCTTAACTCCATTAATGTGCAATAAAGTGTAGCTTTCCAAGAATAGTATTTTTAAAAAGATAAAGAATAAACAACAATATAACTATGCACCTTCTTCACATATTTATAAAAACTTGTAAAACACAATTATTCTCTTTAAAAAAAAGAACCTTGAGAACTCTCCTTCAAATGATCTCTAACAAGAGAGATATAGGGATCTTATGAAGGGAATGATGGAGAGTGTGAGAGAAACTGAAAATAAAAGGAGGTTGGGTGAGTTTATGAATGCATTGTTGTTGAATTCGACAAATCCAGGTTGGTTGCTGCCAATGGTAGAGGTGATCCAGTCCTGGTACTGAGAGACTCTGGCATACACACCGGGATATTTGGGGTCTGCACATCCAATACCAAAACTCACAACACCAGACTGAATCCACAGGGAGCCGTTCCTACTGACCAGTGGACCTCCGGAGTCTCCCTGTTTGAATTAATACAAGATTTATAATATATCACATTTATATATATGAAAATACAGAAAATATTAAAATCTGTGTTTTCAACCGATCAAGATGCATGCCAGTTGAAAATATGTCCAAATGTCATCCGACTTGCTCTGATGTCATGCTGACATATTTCATGTCATGCGGAAAAAAAAAATATATATATATATATATTATCATGGCCACAAATTAAGTACCCTTTCTCATGACTTGTTATTTTGTGGCCACAATTTACTACTTTGTTCCCTCAATTTAATGGCCACTTTGTAAAAATATGTTCCACAGTTTTGATTTAACTAAATAATATACAACCTTTATTTATAAGGCACTTTTTTAAACAGTAGATGTTGACCCAAAATGCTTTACAGGTCAAGCCAAAAAATAAAAATAAAAAATTGTAAAATTGAAATTAAATCTAAAATTAGATATAAAACATAATACAATAAATTAAAACATTTAAATAGCGTACTTCATCATGTATTAATCCACTTCAACCTATTCGATAATCTATTTAAAAGTTACAGAATAAATGTGTGTTTTTAAAGACTTTTTTTTTTCAAAAATGGCTAATGTTTAAGGAAAGGGAGAATATTCAGAAATTTAGGACCCACAACCACCACACAGAAGAAGGCATGAGTGTTGCAAAATCTGATTCATTTCCGTGAACCGGTTCTTTTTGGACAGTTCGGCTCATTGAACCGGATCAAAAAGCCGACGTCCTGACGTCATCGAGCACTACTATTTCTTTTCTAACAACTCAGTGACATGTTGTATCAATGAAACATTCAAATAAAGTAATTTGTGTCAACGCGTACTGAAACATTCAAATAAAAAGTTATTTGTGTAAACGCGTTTCATTCGCGGATCCTTTTTGTCAGATACGACTGACCAGTACTGACTAGCCTACAACTTGAATAAGATTTGTAAAGGTTTTGCGCCAACAATACACACATTACAGACACTGATGCACAAACGCAGATATGTTCTACATGTCTAAATTATAAAGAATGAATAAACCAGTCTTATAAACTCTTATAAACTTATAAACTAAATTGATTTCGCTTAAACAACTTAAAATATAATCTGCATGCACAATAAACTATAGTAAAATTAATTTACACCTCTCGACAAAAGGGTTTATGCAGGTTTCAATAAAATGTTATATAATAACAGTGGTCATATTTCCAGTACGTGCCTCAGGCTTGCACAGTATCGTCAACTGAATCCTCAGTAATCCTTGGCAAACTTTGACAGCTGGTTGAACAAACAGGTGTCCTGACATTTTATCCCACCCCGTCAGATTTTCCTTCTAGGGTTTACTTTGCATGTGCACATCAGTATTGCATTTGCAGTATTGCACTTTTTCTCATGCTAAACAACATTTAATGTATATGCATTACTGTAAGGGTAGGTTTAGGGTTAGGATAGGTGTAGACTTTAATAAAACACAATCTAATAGGTAGAAAAAAGTATTTATTGTTGGTTTTCTGTAGCTGTATCCCTTCTTGCTTCAACCGCAAATATAACACATAATTTCTGTATTTGCATTACTGTAAGGGTAGGTTTAGGGTTGTGGTAGATAAGATGTGTAGATGTTAATAAACCATAATTTTACCAGTAGCATTTTTCGTTGTCGAATTGTACTACCCATTGTTTTAATGGGAGGTACCAAAATCTGACAGGGTAGCACATATTGACAGAACACCGGCTCATTCGGTTCTTTTTGAGTCGGACGTGCTACTTCAGCTGTGCTTCTTGCGTCATCAACCCGAAACTAAAGTTCGATTCAGTTTGATTTTGTAAACCGGTTCGACCAGTTAATGTCTGAGAACTGGCTCAAAAGAACAATTCATTCAAGAATCGAATATCAATATCACGGAGTCGTGTATTCCAGGCTTTACAGTCTGGAGAAGTTGACACTAGTCGCCGAATGTCAGAGCCAGTTTGCAGGTTTGACTTGACGCAGGTTTGTTTACACATAAAACTCATGGCCACGAGAAAAATATGTTGTTCCCTCGACAAAATGATCTCGTTGCCATGACATTTTATCACGTTCCCATGAGTTAATATGTCATGGCCACAACAAATATAAGTGAACCAAACATGTCCCCTCCCAGTCACGGAAGTATGATGGCCAGTTTTTCCTGCTATTACAAAGTCCTACAACTATTACAAATTATGACTATTACAAAGTCGGAAAGTGTATGATTCCCAATATTTTAAGATCTATTTAATAAAAGTCATGTATATTCCAGCTTTTTTAAATTTAAATGGAAATTTAAATGTAGTATATATATATATATATATATATATATATATATATATATATATATATATATATATATATATATAATTTTATAATATTGCATACATAACATTTGACTGAAATGCTTGTATTGAAATATTTTGACCATTTCACATTCTAGTAATACAGCAATGCTTTTTTGTAATAATTCCTACTAGCCAATACAATGATTTAAATTGTGTGTAATGCATAACAGTGACTCTAAAATATCAATTTTAGGTATAGGAGTGGCAAATTGTGAGTTAATGTTTGGGCTAGGGTCATTGGGTTAGTGTTGATTGCCCATTAGGCTAGATTTTTACTAAGGCCATAGATTATTAATGCTAATCTAAAGCTTGCAGGTTACCCAAAAACTTTTAATTAGTGTTTTGTGAATTAAAAATATTTAAATGAATGACTGATGTCTTACCTGACATGAATCTTTTCCTCCCTCATTTAACAGTCCAGCGCAAATCATATTGCTTGTTATTTTAAGAGCGCCATAAGCATCATCACAGTTGCTGTTGCTCACAATTGGTATCATCACCTCCTGCAGAATGTCAGGAGCCGCACCTGTGACACAGGTCAGAGGACAATTTTAGTGGCTTTTAATGTAAAATTACAGTTAATTGTTGAGCTTTACAGTATTGTTGTTTGGCAAGCAAATCTTCGATCACCTTCAGACTTTAGTGCTCCCCATCCAGTGACCCAGCTGTCAGAACCTGCAGCAAATACACTACCAGCAGCCGCCAGACAGACTGGCTTAATGTAATCAGAGAAAGTCACTGATGAGGAGAGCCGGAGCAGTGCTATGTCATTGTCATGGGTAGGATCAGAATAGTCCGGATGGTTGATGACTCTACTCGCTGTCCTGAAAGCTTCATTAGGGTTTGAGCCTGACTGGCTCTGACGTCCCAGATAGATCTCAATGGTAGTAATTGAGCTGTATATAGGGAAAGTCAGTTTGAATTCAACATGCATCAGTTCATAATAGTGTCTTGAGCTGTATTTAAACTTCATACCTCTGGAAGCAGTGAGCTGCAGACAAAACCCAGTCTTTATTGATTAGACTCCCACCACAGAAATGGCCTCCAAATGTGGGGCTTTGAATGCTGACTTGCCACGGCCAAGAACCTGTCGTTGCATCCTGCCCTCCAACAATCTTATTGTTGAGGGGGGCTTGACCACATACTGATGAGAGGAAATACGATGTGGGAATTCCCAATTAAAATGATATAATAATCTAATACACACAAGATATGTGGAACAATAGTTTTATGGTTGTTAAGGCTATGACAACTTACCATCTAACTGGCAGAGAGAACCTGAAAAACAGAGACCAAACAATTAGATGGACATGGAGTGGATGAACTGGTTTGTGTAGCCTGCAACCTCACCTTTTACATGTCGGCACATACCATTGACGTGAATCAAGATAATAGTTTCACATGGATTAGGTGTTTAGGAATTGTTCAATGATTTCGTTGTCTTGAAAATAGAAGCTGAACCTGTCGGTCCTGTGAGCTAAATTAGGAAGCCTGTTTCACACCATGTGAAGTAGCAGTGTAACAACAATAGCAGGCTCATGTTCTTGTATACTGAAGACATCACTGTACAGCATCTTGGGTTACTGAATTAAGTATGTGTTTTAATAATGGCCATAAATGATAAAATGGAATTGGCCTGTAAGTGCTATACTCGATTCTGACTAATTTAATTAGATTTTATGGAATCTAAACTGATATCTAAAGGGTGATTCATCTACAAAAAGAATCAGTGGGTGATTTTGCTCAAGTGTTTTGTGCTGCTTCATAAAAACTTGTATTGTAAAATATGCTCACCGAAGCTATTAAAAATGATACTACACTTAAAAAATTATTTAAAAAAACTAAAAAAAATGAAATTATTGTTTAATTTTTTTATAGGAAAATACTAATTCAGTCTTTTTACTTAAAAAATTCACGTTTATTTGTTTTTGTTGCTTGTTGTTTGTTTTTGATTTATTTGCTATTTATTTGTGAGTATTGTTTGTTCAATTTTTCCTGCTATGTGTCACTATAAGCTTGCATGAACAGTGTACATATGGTGTTAAATACACCCGATACTCGCTGCTTACGTGTGCAGCTGGTGAAATAGGTCTTTTTTTTTACCCTAGTGACATACTTGGACTAACTTATCTTCATTAAAATAATTACATTTAATACTATCTTATTTCATAGATTTGACATATACCCATTAATCAGAAAGGTTCTTTATTGGCATCTGTGGTTCCATGAAGAAACTTTAATATCCCTGCAACATTTTCATTTCAAATTATTCAAATTATCTTTATATAGTGGAAGAAGTTCTTTAGATTATTAAATTGTTCTTCAGAATGGTTGTTTTAAGAACTGTGCACTGAAAGGCTCCTTGGGGAACCCAGGTTGGTTCTTCTATGGCATCGCTTTGAAAAGTGAACAATCAAGCTACATTCTTTAAAATAAAGGTTATATTAAATGCCATTTATTATGAAGAACATTTAACATCTATGGAAACTTTACATTGCACAAAAGGTTTTTTATGCATGGTGGAAAATGTTATTTAGATTATTAAAATGTTCTTCATGTAAAATAATAATTATAAAAAAACGAATAATAAATAAATTAAAACTGTTCACTGAAAGCTTATTTGGAAAACAAAAAAATGGTCCTTCTGCGGCATCATTGTGAAACCATCTTTCGAGACTATTATTTATGAAATATTTATTATTGATTGTTTGAACACTAATCATTCTTTATTATTATCACAGTTTTCCATATTTTAGAACAGTTTAATTCAAAGTTTTTAAATGTTTGAAATTCCATTCCATAATCAACTATTTAAACATGATTAAATACTTAATTTTATAGACTTACCTGCTATGTTCAGAAATATGATTGCAGCAACACTCAGCGCTGTGTTAAACTTCATACTTCTGCTCTGCTCTGTGATCTGACGGCTGTTTCCTCTACTCTCGGGTCTCTAATGAGATGTAAAGCAGGTACTAACCTGTTCATCAAGCATTCTCTGCACCAATCACCATGAGTGTCTGATTTTTCTTTTTTTCCAGTGCATGTTATTTTGTATTTACAGTACACGCCCCGGTCACCTTTACAGGTAATGTTAAGAATTACTTATTGAGCACTTTTCAGTTCAAGGTCACTTCACTACACATTAACACATTACAACATTTCAAGTGTACCTAATCTGATGTTTATGGCGTTGCTTAGAATTTTTTATTGAAAGCATCATTGTGAAGAGGCATGACAGAGCAGACATATAATATGTTATATATACATGAGAAGTCTTGTTATAAACTTTCCAGTCTGCTTCTGCCTCTTACCTGATACATGACATAAACAATAAACCATCCAGTGAGTCTAAGGATCTTTAAAATTAATTTGTGCCAGTTAAAAAGAAAGATACATACGTACACAACTGTCTATATTGAGTCTCTTATGCTCAACAAGGCTGCATTTATTTCATTAAAAAACAGTAATGTTGTGAAATATTATTACAATTTATTATAATGGTTTTATATTTAATATATCTTTAAATGTAATTTATTCATGTGATGACAAAGCTTTTTGAATTTTAATTTCATTACTCCAGTCTTCGGTGTCACATGATTCTTCAGAAATCATTGTAATATGCTGATTTGCTGCTCAAGAAACATTTATTTTTATTATAAGAAATGTCAAAAGCAGCTTATTTTTGGTTAAAACTGTAATATGTTTATTTCATGAAAAGTTGATGAATAGACAGTTGAAAATAATAATTTATTTCAAATAGAAAACTTGTGTAACAGAAATGTCTGTCACATTTTTTTATTTTATTTTTATTTTAAAACGAATATATATTATTTATGCATAAAATTGTATTTCAAACTTAAATGGTAAAAATTTGAGAGAGAGAGAGAGAGAGAGAGAGAATGTATGGACTACAATAAAGTTTAAAAAGGAACTGATTTAAATCTGTCTAAAAATGATGTTGTTGTTGTTGTTGTTTTGCTGACATACCTTAATCAATGTTGTGTAAAATTATTTGTGCTTTGTACTCTGGCAATTTCATAACATTTCCTCAAGTGTCATTTGATGATGACTGCTTGTTTTAAAATCTAGTTTTACTGGTTTTATTACGGTGGACAAACCTGAATGCTTTTCTCAGAAGAAAACATTCCTCGAGGCCTGGGTGATGATCTCATGTCCTAAAATAAACTGTCCATTCACATGTGCCTTTTCAAAAGTATGTCACTATTATTATTATTATTATTATTTTCACTATTATCTTTGTTAATTGCTAAGAAGAAATAAATTTCACATTAATCAAGTATGCTCTTTGTAAAGAACTTCTATAAACTATTAAAAACCATGGATATGATTAGCAGGAGTTCTTACAGTCTGGTGATCATCTCTGTATTATGAGCAACAGTGTCAACTACAAAATTGTGAAATGAAAACCATGTATACCATGTTTGTATAAATGAAATGAGCATTTGTTTATTCTGCAAATACATCAATACATAATTGTTTATACTTTGAAATAACAAGTGGGTATAGTCTACTTAGTTTAATATAGTCTAATTAGTTATCTAACAGATGACTAATTATGAAAATATAAACAGGTCTTTTGTCTGACAAGTCAATTCTCTTTTATAGTAAACTATCATCCACTCCTACACGGGGAAATACATTGTCAGTGACTTAGTTATTAGTTCTTGGTAACTGGTGATCAATCAGGGCAGCAAAATGTTTAAAAAAATTACCTTGACACCCTCATTAACTTGACATGTTGACACCCTTCGAAAGTTCAAAAGTATATAAGTATAACACACATAGTTTGCCCTTGTAGTGCACAGATGTTATCTATGCATAGTCATTACCCATCCCTTTTCGTAATCAGTTTCGATTGGATATTTCACCTTTATGTCCTTTCAGATTCAGTAATGTTATTGATTTATCTGCACTTACACTCTCAGATGAGAATAAAATTTAAACTGCATTGAGCTGGATAATGATCTTTGCAACCTCAACACTATTACTGAACTGAATTTAATCAACAGTGAATTAACTTGAGCTTAATATTAACAACATTATTGCCTTCTGTAGAGCTGCTTTGCATCTGAATTGATTTTGTTCCATAATTTATATTTATTAAACTATAAACGAGCTGAATAATGACAATATTCTGCGGTGCTGCTTTACAGCTGAAATTGATGTAATTTTATAACTGGTGAATTTTTACAACAGTAACACTGTTGTTATATGGTTTATTCATGTGAAGTTGCTTTGAAACAATCTGTATTGCTATATAAATAAATGTAAACTGATTTGACTTCTGTAGTTTGAGCAAGAACCTCTTATTTATTTTGCTCTTGCAATATAAAATTATTAATTTTGCTTGGGATATTTCAAGTTGTATAAAGCAACGGTAACAGCTGTAAAACCTTATTTTAGACTTTTCTGTGCAGTTAAAAAAAAAAATACTTAAAAAATGGTATGCTCAGTGAACAAGCTGTCATGTGACATTTAGTGTATGAAAACATCTATTCTGTTTAAAAAAGCAGTCTGTTTATTATAGCAACGTTATAATTTAAACTTTTAAGCTGTGTAACATATCTAGCAATTGTTATTATGTATGTACAACGTGTTATTAAATGTGTCTTAGTCAAGCTCAAAAAAAATATATATATTGCCCTTATCAAGATGTCAGATTCCCAACGCCACTCTTCACCGGAAACACACGGCACATAATTTTGACCTTTCTTCCGGTTGGCTCCTGTCCCACGTAGCCATTTTGCGTTTCCTGGACAAAAAAGGGGGTTATACAGAAAGACAGTCAGACACAGAATACAGTTAGTCTTCAAATCATACCGAGAATCAAAAGTGCGGATGTAACTGTGCAATATGACAGGCGCGGGAGCGGGCGAGCAGGTACACCAGCCGCGGCCCGTATTCAATGAGGAAACATTTGGCTAGCTGGCTAACGAACCGTTAGCGAAAGAGTGAGATAAAGACTTTATAGACACTAAAGTGCGGTACGACATCCATACTTATCAAATTATACTCTAAGCAAGCTAGAAGGCGGACGTTGGTAGAAATATGGACCGTGTGTTGATTTGAAACGTCGCAGCGGGCAAAAAACAACAACAACCGCGACGGTTATTTGCGGAGGAAGCCGGACAGCTGTGTACTCACCGGGAATAGAGCTCAGGATCGCAGCACGCCACGGTAAGACAGCCTGTTTTCTTTGAACACTTGAGTTTATAATCTAATGGTGATTGTGAGGCATTTATAGCTGCATAAAATCAGGCTTTCCGTTGTTGACAGACGCTCATCTCGAGCCTGTCATGAACTAGTCGCGCTTCTTCCATCATTACAGTATAACCACGGGTTTGTACTAAAATACTAACTGCTCCGTTTTAAGCTAGTGGATGTGTCTCAAAACCTAGTGAGCTGCCTAACTAAAAAGCATCGGACACAGTATTTTGCCTGTAAGATAAAACCCCAACGTGCAGTTTCACTAGGTTTTGAATCACAGCCAGTGTGTTTCTCTGTTGTTTAGTTTCCCTTTTCCAGCAGAACACCGGAAACTGATTGTGCCTCTATTCCTAATTAACATTTATACAATAGTATGCAAAACTTTACACTTTTTTTTTTCTTTTTTAAACACTTGACAATTCATTCAGCACTGAGGCCAACAGAAGTGCTCCACTGCACCCAGAGTCCACAGGAAAGGTTTTAGTTGTGTGGAAGGTGTTCTTCAACTGCACAAACACATTACAGATTTAAGTGCACTCAGTGGGCAGAAGGAAGAACATTACTGGGTAGCATTTAAGAACAATAATAGCACATTAGACGTAGTGTAATCAATACTTGATATTTATTGTGTAATGTTAGTAGACTGTCAAAGACCTCATCAATACTTTGTGAAGATATACTTCTCATTCCTGGTTGCTGGACATTTTGGATGACACACCCAGGTCTTGGAGCCCCTGTTGGTGGACTGAAGATATAAATCAGGTGGTGTTAACTGTTATTTCACCTAAAAATGAAAATGCTGTCATCAGTTATTCACCCTAATCCAAGCCTATAAGAAGACATAATGAACATCTTTTTAATAAACCTGAGAGATTCCGTTCCTTCCATTGAAAGTCTGTGTAACCAAAACTTGGTTGCTTCAAAAATTCATATAAGACATGGTAAATGCAATCCATATGAATCAAAAATGTCAGTCATCTGAGTAGACACCACTGCTTTATATGATGAGCAGGTTTAATTTAGGATTTTATGCACATTTAAACAATTGATCTGTGTTTTTTGAATAAAAGTTTTGGTTACATGGGCTTGAAGTTGAGGGACAGTTAAATCTCTCAGGTTTTTATTAAATATCTTCATTTGAAGATAAACGAATGGGGTTGGAATGACGTGAGGGTGAGTCAGTGATGACCGATTTTGATTTTTATTTTTTTTAATGAACCATCCCTTTAAATATATAGACATTCAAAATGTGCGGGATTTCAGGATTGAGAACTACTGTTGTAAAGATGTCGATTAATCGTTTTTCGACCGGCTCGTGGTTAATCGTTACATCCCTACTCGAGTACGGAAGAAAAGATCTGTCTCTACTTCTGTTTCGCCATGACTTTAAAAGCCAAAGGATCCTATCTTATATCTCCTCTTCTTTTACAAACACGTTGTCTTAGTAATCTCTTGTATAACTTTACTTTTTCTACTGCCAACACAGATCCTAGGGGTGTAACGATATACCAGTGCCACCGTTTGGTTCAGTTTTGGAGCCTCTGTTCTGTTTGCTGTGGAGGTCGGGTTCATGGAATGGTGCCAGCAATGCTAAAGAACACTAGATTCACTTTTATTATTTTCGAATCTTTTGCTTGTTACTGGTATACGTCACTGGATAACACAGTTGCATAATCGCCCCCTGCCCGCGAAATATGAACAGAGTCTGACCTGCCCACAAACACTTCTGCTAGTTAGTGTGTTTACATCATGTTGAGAAGACGCTGTGTTCAAGGATACCACAGAAATACAATTCGAACCTTTTGTTGTGTGCATGTCATTTTATTAAGGACTGCTTCTCTAATCTTGGCTTTTTATCTTTGTTGGCTTCTAATCTTCTTAATTTGGACTAACAAGCGTCTCAGAACCACAACCTGTAAGTACGATTGATACGTTATGTGTACATTTTCAACTGAGTGCTCAAAATATCAAGAGTTTGTGCCAATATATGATGTATACCTAGTGCAGATTTATTTTCCAGGTAAAGCACAATATTACTGTCTTACTGAAGTAGTTCTGATTAGGGATCGACCGATATGCATTTTTCAGGGCCGATGCCGATACCGATTATTACAGATCAAGGAGACCGATAACCGATATTTTGAACCGATATGTGTCTAGTGTTAAAGTTTAAGTGGAGCTATAAATTAAGTATAAAAAGGCCTCTGACAAAGACTCTCTTTAAATTATTTTAACACATCTTTAATTCTGAGAACTGTTCATAATAACAACATTAATATTAATAATAACAACAAACATAAAAAGTGCTGGGAGCATCCATCAGCAGCATTCTGTAAACTAAGTAAAACTTGCATCCATCAGCAGCATTCTATAAACAAAGTAAAACTTAAAGCAAATTTAAACAGCAACAAATGAACAAATAATGGAAAATAAATGTAATCTCTCTCTCTCTCTCTCTCTCTCTCTCTATATATATATATATATATGTGTGTGTGTGTGTGTGTGTTATATTTAGCATTTTATTTGCAACCCAGAATTGCATTAAAATCACACACAACCCATGTTGTAATAGTGTTTTTTTTTTTCTTTTTGATGTGTAAAATGTTTGTTTGACTGTTTATCA
The DNA here is from genome assembly GCF_018340385.1 of Cyprinus carpio. NCBI lineage: Eukaryota > Metazoa > Chordata > Actinopteri > Cypriniformes > Cyprinidae > Cyprinus > Cyprinus carpio. The sequence continues at coordinate 27,777,453 of NC_056574.1, read as the reverse complement.
CGGCGATACAAACTAGGAAGTATACAGGACAGCGTCATCCAGAAACGTGCAATGTGAGATGATTGACAATTTACGTTATTAGCATAGGGTTATTAGTGAAATGAGAGAGCGCGGCCGCGGAGATAACTAAATCAGGAATAGGGAGCTCGCGTCGCGTCAGGGCGTCGGAGCTCGCGCTTGATGCCCTTTCAGCTCTTCAAAATTGCATAATGGTAATTCTGAATCTGTATGATAAATTATTTTGCAATCATGTTAGAATAAAGCAATATTTCTCCAAATATGCACAATTTTTTTGACTAAGAGTCCTAACGGAACGGACGCTGTTCAGTGAAGCTATGTGAACAACACAAAACAAAAACGCAGCAGACGTGAATTCATTCGTGTTGATAATCTATTCACAATATAATGTTAAGTTGGCTGAATGGTGAAAGAAGAAGGTTTTAGTTTCACTATCTCAGCACTGATGTGATGATCCGTTAAAGCATATCACTGCAATGACGGACATTGACCGGGAATTCACAGTATAATAACTGAACGGGGCTTGTCATCATAAATCGATTATATTTAGGTGTTTTGCAACTTCAGTGTAGTGATTTATTGCAACTTCAGGAACGTTTACTGCATTCTTACCTTCGAGAGATAACTTATTGATGTGTGATGATGATCACTGAAGCAGCTCCTGTGCTTTCGGTGTGAGAGCGGAACATTTTCCAGCCGCGCCAGCCGTATTGATTGGCCAGCCTCTTGACTCCCAACAAATCAGACGGACGATGGGCGGGGCTTAGTTTAGGTTTATGAGTGTTGTGTTCTGAATGAGGTGGTTGTTTTTGTGCCAGATCGCGCATTTCAAAATAAAATGGTTTTATCGGCAAATCGGTTTTGAAAATGCTTAATATCGACGCCGATAATCGGTCGACCCCTAGTTCTGATAATTCGCTGTGAACCCACTATTTCCTAAGAATGTGTCGATTATTGTAGACTGACGTTGTTCTAAATACTTCGTTTAATAATTAAGAATGTAGTGTAGTGCACAGACTTTATAATCATAGTGAAATCGCTGTTTATTGTGCTGCACCAGCAGTTATAGGGTTAATGCGGGAGAGACGAGCGAGTTAGTTATGCTGGAGCTCCTGTGATACTGTTCTGCTTTCTGATTAAACGTTAAAGACGAAGCGTCTTTTGTCTTTCGTTCTTCAGACATTACAGTAGACATATTTTGGTTTACAAACTGTATTGTTCCATCAGTTATTCACATTAGCACTCGGCTAACGTACCCATCATTATTGTTTTAAGTGTTCACAGTTTAGCATTTAAACTTTAGCTGTGGGCACGATTCGCTTGCATAAGTGTTTTTGTATTTTATGTCATTATTATAAGAATGGATTGGAGCACTATATTGTTGTTTTATGTAAAGATGCTTTGTCAATGGTAGCACTGGCTAACTGGCTCAAGGACTCATCTCTGTGCCAATCACAACAGGCTTGGCCAGCTGACCAATCAGAGCAGAGTAGGCTTATGGAAGGGAGGGGTTTGCTATGAACTTGCTTGGAATGAATCATTGGCAAATGACTCTAATATTAAATGTATATTCTGAGAAAATGACAATGTTTTCTGACCTTAGATGCATTTAAACCTGTTGTAGGGGACTCCAACACAATATTAGGATGCTTTAAAATACCATATGACCTGCTCTTTAATATTAATTAACACCAAAAGTTATTTTTTTTTGCTATTTTTGACCAAATAATTTTGGTTGCCGAACATTCGGTGCATCCCTAATAATTATAATAATAACAGTAATTGCTCTCTGTTAATTCATGTTAATTAATGCATTAACAAATGAGACTCTGAGGCTTAAAAATTGCTTCTTTGTAAAGTGTTACCAAAAAATCTATTGCCTTAAATCTAATGCTTAAATGATGCAAAGAAGTCATTGGACAACATTACTTAGTCTGCTACATATATATATAAAAAAAATGCATGTGCCATGGATGAATAAAATGGAATAGATGGACAATAAGGAAATGATTTTAATCAAACATGTAGTAACTGAATTTGACACTCGAGAGTCGCAAGCTGTTTGAGAGGTGGCTTTGTGTGCTTTGGCTGAAAGTGCATTGAAGACAGTCTGTCAGAGAGTGCGCGAGTACTTTATGGGTTAAAATAGCTTGAATGTTTAAATTGGCATGACCTAAAATGACATGCTAGTGACAATTCCGTCAACTGTATGAAATGCGCACTAGTCTTGTATTGCAGCGTGCAGCACACTTACAGAGCAAACACAACAGGAATATTACGGATGTGAGGCCATTTGTGCATTTTGAGAGATCTGTCTGGATTCAACCTACATGCTACAGTGGGGAAAATATTTATTTGATCCCCTGCTGATTTTTTAAGTTTGCCTGTACATGTGCCTTGAGCAGGGGGACCTTGCGGGTGCTGCAGGATTTCAGTCCATTGCAGCGTAGTGTGTTACCAATGGTTTGCTTGATGACTGTGGTTCTATTAAATAAATAATAAAATTGGGTTGTTGCCATGTGGTATAGACGCTGTGTGTTTCACTGTGAAAGCGAAACTACTTTGTTTTTGCCTTCCAAAAGAAGACATGACTAAAAAATCATGTTTAGATCACGTTTATAATGGTTTTTATGTTTATGTCTCGTCACTCCGGCCAGACAAGGCATCACAATATGTTAAGAGGCGTAACGTTTCAGTTACACGCTTCAGGTATTCGGCCAATCACAACGCGCTGGATAGCTGGCCAATCACAGCACACCTCGCTTTTCAGAGCTATGAGCTTTGTAAAAATCAACGCGTTTCAGAAGTCAGGGTTTAGAGGAGATAATTTACAGTATGTGGAAAATAATGTGTTTGTTTAACCTTAAACCGTATAAACACATTTTCATTACACCAAATACACAAAATAATGTTCTTTTTATTAGCATCATATGACCCCTTTAATCTTTTGAAATCACAATAATTGTGCATACAGACATCGAGAAGAATCATCGAAATGTAACTTTATATACAAAGAAATTTGATTCCTGACCTTATGTGTCTGATCTGATTTCCGAAATTGGAATAGCTTTTTGATTTGCAACCCTCCTACTAATTATTTAATTCTTGCATGCAAAAAGACCTGTATGGTGACTATGGGGCTATGTAAAATATTTTTTGCGACTTACTAGGTTTATCATTTGTCTCTTTTTCCTGAAAATGTCTGAAAAAATCTGTTACCTGACTGTTGACATCGACATCGCTATATAGGTCCTTCTCAAAAAATTAGCATATTGTAATAAAAGTTCATTATTTTCCATAATGTAATGATAAAATTAAACTTTCATATATTTTAGATTCATTGCACACCAACTGAAATATTTCAGGTCTTTTATTGTTTTTAATACTGATGATTTTGGCATACAGCTCATGAAAACCCAAAATTCCTATCTCAAAAAATTTGCATATCATGAAAAGGTTCTCTAAACGAGCTATTAACCTAATCATCTGAATCAACTAATTAACTCTAAACACCTGCAAAAGATTCCCTGAGGCTTTTTAAAAACTCCCAGCCTGGTTCATTACTCAAAACCGCAATCATGGGTAAGACTGCCGACCTGACTGCTGTCCAGAAGGCCATCATTGACACCCTCAAGCGAGAGGGTAAGACACAGAAAGAAATTTCTGAACGAATAGGCTGTTCCCAGAGTGCTGTATCAAGGCACCTCAGTGGGAAGTCTGTGGGAAGGAAAAAGTGTGGCAAAAAAACGCTGCACAACGAGAAGAGGTGACCGGACCCTGAGGAAGATTGTGGAGAAGGACCGATTCCAGACCTGGGGGGACCTGCGGAAGCAGTGGACTGAGTCTGGAGTAGAAACATCCAGAGCCACCGTGCACAGGCGTGTGCTTTTGAACCAGAAACAGCGGCAGAAGCGCCTGACCTGGGCTACAGAGAAGCAGCACTGGAGTGTTGCTCAGTGGTCCAAAGTACTTTTTTCGGATGAAAGCAAATTTTGCATGTCATTCGGAAATCAAGGTGCCAGAGTCTGGAGGAAGACTGGGGAGAAGGAAATGCCAAAATGCCTGAAGTCCAGTGTCAAGTACCCACAGTCAGTGATGGTCTGGGGTGCCATGTCAGCTGCTGGTGTTGGTCCACTGTGTTTTATCAAGGGCAGGGTCAATGCAGCTAGCTATCAGGAGATTTTGGAGCACTTCATGCTTCCATCTGCTGAAAAGCTTTATGGAGATGAAGATTTCGTTTTTCAGCACGACCTGGCACCTGCTCACAGTGCCAAAACCACTGGTAAATGGTTTACTGACCATGGTATTACTGTGCTCAATTGGCCTGCCAACTCTCCTGACCTGAACCCCATAGAGAATCTGTGGGATATTGTGAAGAGAATGTTGAGAGACGCAAGACCCAACACTCTGGATGAGCTTAAGGCCGCTATCGAAGCATCCTGGGCCTCCATAACACCTCAGCAGTGCCACAGGCTGATTGCCTCCATGCCACGCCGCATTGAAGCAGTCATTTCTGCAAAAGGATTCCCGACCAAGTATTGAGTGCAAACTGAACATAATTATTTGAAGGTTGACTTTTTTTGTATTAAAAACACTTTTCTTTTATTGGTCGGATGAAATATGCTAATTTTTTGAGATAGGAATTTTGGGTTTTCATGAGCTGTATGCCAAAATCATCAGTATTAAAACAATAAAAGACCTGAAATATTTCAGTTGGTGTGCAATGAATCTAAAATATATGAAAGTTTAATTTTTATCATTACATTATGGAAAATAATGAACTTTTTCACAATATGCTAATTTTTTGAGAAGGACCTGTACTTATGAAACATCATCGATATACAATGATATCATCATATCGCCCAGCCCTAGACAGAACAAATCGTAAAATCTTTAATAACATTATTCAACATATTAGTTTAACCAAAGTGCTAACCAGCAGATGAATCATTTACCAAAATAGATAATTGCATCACTGTAGCTTAGCCCAATGTGGTTTTTCACTCCCTCCCTTCACTTAGCCCGAAGCCACATATTTACCTTTCCATTGAGCATGATGTGTGAATTTGAAATGCAATATGCAAATGAGATGGAGGCCAACTAGGATGTTCTTTACATTTTGAGCAGTCTGTGTACATTATGGATTGTGTTTGAATGTGAATTAACCAGATGTGTGATGCATTGAACGATAGTTTGTTTTTCTTCACAATATTTGGCAATTCAAACAGTGCAAACAAACAGCTTTGGATGTATTAACATGAAGAAGATGAAAAATAAGGAACGACACGTCTGATTTTTAATCATCCAAGCAGGGCAGATTACTGCATCTTTATTATTAATGTGCAGCACTGAGTCTCACAACTTCTAAGTGGGTCACAGACTTCTGAGTCTTTTATAGTGTGCTGCAGATGCCAGATTGTGGCATATATGCCAAGCCAGAGAAGAGATGAGAGGAGTTTACAAGTTTAGAGTGGCATTTTGACTATTTCACACTTAGTTCCATTTCCGAAAACCATTTTCACCCCAACCAAACCCGTTTTTAGAAATATGCCATTTGCTCACAGGTTGGGGATTTATTTTCCTTTTTTGATTATTATTCCTTTTTTTTCCACATACACTACCTTTCAAAAGATTTAAAGAGCAGGTCATATCAGGGAACTACACTTACTTTTTCCACTGGTGGCACTTGTGCTACTAACTTTTTCAGTTACTGGCGCAAAACATGATTTGGTCGCACAAATTATTTATAATAATTACTGGATAATAATGAACAATAATGAAACTGTATTGCATACAGATGTGCTTTGTTTTACTTGCCATCTTTTAAACCACATGCCTTGTTCTATTTCTTACGGTACACACAGTGCATTGCTCCGTCTTGTAGCTGAGGTTAGAGGGGCCCTGGTGCAGGGTGTACAGTGGGCCCTGTTTAAAATGGTTTAATTTGTACTGTAGGTTCATTCTATTTATTTATTTGTGCTATATACACAATGTTTACATTTAAGTTTGTTTTTGTTAATTTAAAATAGCACTGCATAGTCTTCACTGTAAAATAAAATACACAATCAAACCTAAATGTATTCAGACACCTTCAACATTTCTCACATTATCACAGTTTATTTGCTATAGTTTAGAAATTGGTAATACAATATGACAATAACTCAGAGTTAAACTGTGTCAGAACAAATTCCTCTTGATAATGTTGGATAACTTTGATAAAAAGATATGTAATGGAATCAACCAAAACTTCAGGCAACTGTCAGTATGACAATATTTACACGACTATCAATACTTTGTTGAACAGTTACTAAGCAAGCAATGCTTTGGTTCAGTCTGTGGTGTGAAAAGGTTGCATTAGCAATTAAAGAAAGAAACACTTAAGCAAAACATGGTCAGGTCCCTAATTTTTTTTTTTTTAATCAATTTCATTGGTAGTCTACAGTATGAAGAATTTTTGGGTATAATATTTCACAGATCACTGTATTTTGCCATACTCACTTACATAAATGAACTAGTGCCCTGCACCCACTAGTAAAACAATATAATCAATTCTATCTGATTTTTGGATTGACTTTGGATAAATTCTTGTTAAACCTAGTAATTCAGTCAAGAGCAGTGAGTGATTTACTTTCATTTTCATACATTAAAGACTCTGACAGCAGAGCTAGTAAAATAGGCTCGCTTACCTTAAGAGACAAACGCATCCATTATAATGATACACATCCGATTTTTTTGTTTCTTTTTAATTTTTTTTAGGACATAACCACAGACTTTTTCGAACACACTTTCCAAGACGGGTATTTCGACATATTTTGTATGTATTTGTTGTCGGTACATAAGCAAGAAGACTTTGAGACGCGTCTCTGCTTGCTCCCTGACAACCAGAACACCGCGGTGCTGAATTGAGCTCTTTCGCTTTTCGCTCTTTATTTTTTTTTCTGTTTATTTAAACTGCGATATGTATTTGTTCGTTCAGGTGCAGGAGGATGCGAACGTCCTGAGGGAGAGCTCGGTTCAGTGTTGCTGTTCGCGAGACGCGGCTCTCTCATGCGCAACGAAAATAGCGCGAGTAACCAGCTGCTCAGTTCAGCTTTCCCGCATCGCGGGGCTGAAGCCAACTTATGTTGAATGCTCGGAGCACGTTATAAAACGTATTCTTAAAATACACATTTCTGTTTTAATAAATGCTCATATTAAATCATAGCATAACACATAAGTAGGTACAAAAACAATCAGTGATACATTTGCGACCCCATAAAAATTTGGGTCGCAATGGCATTTCAAAAGGTCGCATATGCGACCATTTTGGTAGCAGTGTAGTTCCCTGCATATGGTATTTTAAAGTGTCCTAATATTGTTTTGGAGTTCCCTACAACAGGTTTAAATGCATCTAAGGTCAGAAAACATTGTCATTTTCTCAGAATATACATTTAATATTAATCATTTGCCAATAATTTCGAAACTATTTGTTCCAAGCAAGTTCGGAGCAAACCCCTCCCTTCCATTAGCCTACTCTGCTCTGATTGGTCAGCTGGCCAAGCCTGTTGTGATTGGCAAAGAGAGTAGTCCTTGAGCCCGTTAGCCGAGTGCTATCATTGACAAAGCACCTTTACATAAAACAATTATATAGTGCTCCAATCTGTTCTTATAATAATGACATAAAATACAAAAACATTTATGCACTCTGTCTTAACTTTTAATCCGAACGCAGAAAAGGTGTGTCAAAGGAGCACCAGCCTAAAGGCCCCGATATACTTCAAATGAAGTTTGTTTTCGATCTTTGTTTGGGGGCAAAAAGAAGTTTGAAAAGGCTGAGCTTCGGTGTACTGTTTTCAAACATTCCGGCTGGAGGCGGGGTGTGGATTAATGTAAACATGTGCCGCGACGCTCACGCGTATGCCCTAAACACAACAATGATGAAATTAAGAAGTATAGGCAATCTAGGTGTGAGATGGGCACCAATGGTCAGGATATTATAGACAAAAGAATAATGATTAGCAGGAGTTCAGAGTCAAGTATCATGTTTACAATACAAAAGAACCATTCCATTTCCATAATCAGTCCTTTATGGGAAGTGTGAATGTCTCATAGTCTGAAAACTTTAGCATGATGTGGAAAAAAATCTGTTTGTTACTTTATTTTATTAGTGTTCATTTATTTTATTAAACTGGTTAAATTGTTATACCTTTTTATATTTTATGTGGTGTCATGATTTACTTTTGATAAAAACAAAGGTTTATTATTGAATAAATTCGCTTATTGAAAGAAAAACAACAGCAGCAGCAGCAGTATGGTGTAACATTTATTTGAAACACATGTATTTGGTACTTGCTACCTTATATCTTTCTTTACTCTTTCCTTTCATTCTTTTCATTGCTTTGGAAAATTTGTCTTGGATGTTTCTCTGCGTCGCTTTTTGCGTAACTCCGGTTTGTCGACACGAAACTTGTTGCAATTTCTTTCTAGGAATTAAATGCTTTCTCTGAATCTTTAAAGTATGTCCGCTAGCGATCGTACAGGTGTGAATATATCTGTGCCAGCTCAGCTATTTGACCCATTGTATTTATGTTGCTAGTGATAGGACATGTTGTTCTCTTGCCTGACCTCCGTTGAATGAGATGCGAACCAGGGGAAAAAAAATTGCACGTCAAAGAAAGTGGAGTTTCAGAACACACCCACTGATTGCTTAACCGCCACGAACCAATGGAAGCCAAGGAGCCAAAACAAACTCCCCCAGAAAGTTTGCTTTGGTCAGCTGTTTCGAACTGCCGAAACTCAAAACTAACTTCGTATTGGCCTGATTTTATTTGAAATGACGTCATATCAGTTCGTACTTTGATTTCGTTTGAAGTATGTATTGGGCCTTCACTAACTTGTTCAACTCTTCTGCATTAACCCTGTAACTGCTGGTGCAACAAAATAAACAGCAATTTCACTAGGATTATAAAGTCTGTGCGCCTACACTACATTCTTTATTATTAAACGAATTAATTAGAACGGTGTCAGTCTACATTAATCAACACATTCTTAGGAAATAGTAGGTTCACAGCGAATTATCAGAACTACTTCAGTAAGACAGTAATATTGTGCTTTACCTGGAAAACTAAAGCTGCACTAGGTACACATCACATATTAGCACAAAAAATTTATATTTTGAGCACTCGTATCAAACGTATCAATCGTACTTACAGGTTGTGGTTTGGAGAGCTTGTTAGTCCAAATTAAGAAGATTAGAAGCCAACAAATATAAAAAGCCAAGATTAGAGTAGCAGTCCTTAATAAAATGACATTGATACAGCTGGCCCTGTACCGATATTGTGGCACGTGTGCAGCAGTGGACCCCACTTAATTTGAATACAAGAAAAGAAAAGTGCAAGGTTTCTAAAAAATAAATAAATAAATAAATAAAAAATTGAATGAATTGAGCATAATATATAGGCTACAACAAGGTTTAATCTAGCTACAGAGGAACACAACATATAGCCTCATATAAAGAGACGTAATCCCTGAAACAGAGCTTCCCACTTGCACAATACGGAAATATCTGCTATGTGTGTTACTTATTTTTTTTAAATTGACGGCTTGAAATAACACTTTTGCCAGACGAGTCAAGCTGTAAATGTGTCTTATATGTTGTTATTTACTTGTTTTACCGTGCATAACTAGATAAATTGCACCTGTAACTAAAGTGTGATTTTGTTCCTCATATTTTCAGTTTGTTGATTTGGTATGAGGAATGGTTGCTACTTGGTATTTTAGAGAAGAAAACTTGAGGCATCTAAGACCAGTTGGGGAATTTTTGCACTGAGATAAAATGCCATTAGGTGACTCGTGTTGGAAAAGATGTTGTCTTGGAGGACAGTATGCACTTGATTCAAATCGCTCGCGTCACTAGGCCTACATCAAGTTCATCACCTTGCTATGTATTATTTTCCTAAGGAAGGTAATGCTTGGTGACTTTAAGCCATTTTTACTGGCTCTAAGATTTCAGTTTTTCCCCTGGGGGAAATATATGCTATATACAAAACAGCAAACAGGATTATTGAAAATGCACATTCATTCTCTGCCAGCAGGAGGCGCTTAAGAGCAGCTGAAATAGTGGTTTCCCCGGTAACGGCTGTACACAAAGCAGCGCTTGCGTTTTGACTTTGAAATGTGCAGAGCTCATGTTTATTCAACGAAGTCAAGGCAGTTTGGAAGATCTATGGCCACGTTCACAAAGCAGCAGAATACGGTTGTCAGTCCTGTATTTGAGTACTTAATACGGACAGTAACCGAACTCACACCCATAAATCTTCAGGACTCAAAACCGCATTCTCGGAACACATGCGCTGTGTGAACAGAACAGGACTGGACAACTAGTTGTCTGTCATGTCATACAGTGCGAGAGGGAGCTCAAACATGTGTCTACCGTGTGTTATGTGATTTCATGTGTGTTTTCGGTAACTTACAGTGACGGAGAAATGAGCTGTCATCTGAAAAATTGTTCTGTGCGCTATTCAAATGCTCCACTCTCCACCCAAATTTAAAAGCTGCTGTTGGTTAATGAAGATTTGACAAATTAACTTGCGGCACTATTGGACTCTTGTCGTGTCAAAAAGTGATAAGACTTTCAGTTTTATGGACATCGCCATCTTTGATTTTACTTTGGTCGCTGTCGCCATGATTACTGGTAAGGAATGGGGCTTGACTCCCGTTGCACATTCATACAGACAGTTTTCTAAACACAACTGTAAGCTGCTATGTGAACGGGACTTTTCGAGACTCACACCTGTAAAGAAAATGCGGTTGTCAGTCCCAAAACTGACAGTGTGAACGTAGCCTATTTGTGGTGGTCACGTGTTGCTATTAGCCGCTTTTCCACTATTGGTCCGAACGGTTCTCTTCGCTTAACCCTTCCATTCCGTGCAGATCCGGGCCAGTCAGCACGGATACAGTTTCATTTTCCACTGTGGTGCTGGTAACGGAGCTCTTTGGAATGTAATATAAATGCGTCAGTCGTTGCCTTGGTAATGCAAGTGTAATGTAAACAGCGATATGGACAATGATCAGATATTTCAGTTTTTGTGGACTCCTTTTTTTATCTGATATAAGGTCCTTTCGCACCGCTTTAGTTCCAGAACTAAATGTACAGTACTAAAGTACCATTTAAAGGGTTGCATTTGCACCGACAGTGTCTACTAGAAAGTGATGTATGCCGGTCGACAGTGACGTCATTTGTGCACGGCGTTCAACAACAAAAACAGAAGAACAACATTAACAACAGAAGGATGGAGGATGGTGTGATTGAAGCTGTGTTTTTGTTGTGTCTCGCGGGTTTCACAATAATGGACATTGAATGTCGACGTATATGTAAAGCAATTGAAAGAACGGAAAGGAGGACTAAGAATCTCCAACAACAGCTGGCAGTGCAACATTTGCTACAAGTGCCTGCACTTCAGCATCTATCCATTTATCTCTTGTTCTCCATATTTGCGAAATAAGTTGACACAATGTTTACAGTATATTTACACGGCGTTTTAAATCATGGCGGGTGGCCAATCAATGTCTACTTGCATCACGGGTAGTACCAGTTTCACTTTTGTTTCATTTGCCGTTTGATGTTTCTCAAATGCAACAGAAATGTCAGCGCTTATAAGTTGGGCAATGCGGTGGTCTTGCCAGTGTGACTACTCACAGAAATTAGTCGCACCGGCAGTCTGGAGCCCTGAATAAGCAACTGACGATTAACACTATTTCAGCGCAGATTTTCCTTGCACTTTGGACTTTGAACCCTGGCAGTGCGAGCTCAAGCAGCATAGTTTGAATACACGCAATTTGTTTGTTTATCAGAAAACACAACGTTATGCAGTTTATTTAATTGTTTAAGGGCATTCCGCGATTTCAGTCATCATACAATAACCAGCAACAAACACCCCTTCCTCTTCTCATCGAAGACATGCAATGCAGTACTAAACAGTCTCTCTCTGTCGGTGCTTGTAATGATTTTTCGTCTTTCGCGAACAGTTTTAAATGCTTCCGCACTACCGTCATGTTTGTTACATTAGTGCACTCCTCTATTTGATCGCATCACGTCATTGTTCGGTACAAATTATTCTGCCTTTTTGCTTATTTGGCTAAAAGTAAAATGTAAAAGTAAAATGCGCATGGGCATTTACAAGCTATTTAAAACAAAGGAAAGGGAAAACCCCAATGAACCACGGTATTGGTATTACCGGTGTTGTCACAACATTAAATAATTAAGACACCACTAACAGGTAAAGTAAAAAAATATAATGAGTATATAGTCTAATATTTAGAGAATGAAATGATATGTGACATTTTGTTTACAAGCTGTTTTATTGATGTCTTTCTGCAGTCGAAACAATGATCAGCGATTACATGAGGTGTGAGATGTTCATTCATGTTTATTTCACATTAAAACTAGTAGTAAAGAGGAAGAGATGATTGTGCTCACTTGCGAAATGTTTCGGTACGAATAAGTGTAAACCCCTATTATTTAACACATTCTCTCTCTCTATTTTTCCATCTCAGGAGCCAGTCATGCCTGCCAGTGTGCGTACTGGGACCCCGAAGGACTCAGAGGTGTCTGAGCTCTTCTACAGAGATGATCCTGAGAAGCTCTTCTCTGATCTCCGGGAGATCGGTCATGGCAGCTTTGGAGCCGTGTACTTTGTAAGCAGGCTATGCCAATTTTTGTACGCAATGGGCATTTTGTACATGTGTGCTTGAGGCTCTATATTAACATATTTTTCTTTCAGGCTCATGATGTGCGTTCCAATGAAGTGGTGGCCATCAAGAAGATGTCGTTCAGTGGCAAGCAGTCCAATGAGGTCAGGATCAAAATACAGTTGGAATTTCTGTAGTATTGAATCAGACTATTTAAACCTATTCATGTACAAGAATCATGTTTTTACTACTGGTTGGTGTGTTGGCCCCCAGAAATGGCAGGACATCATAAAGGAGGTGAAGTTCTTGCAGAAGCTCAGACACCCCAATACCATCGAATACAAAGGGTGCTACCTCAGGGAGCACACAGCGTGGGTAAGCGCATACGCATATGTATGTGAGCGATGTGTCTGTCTGACGTGTGCTAATGTTGTCCGTTTCTCCTGTTAGCTGGTGATGGAATACTGTCTAGGATCAGCCTCTGATCTTTTAGAGGGTGAGTAGTTTATGTTTACCTTTCCTCACGTCCTCCTTTCTTTTCAAATAAAGCTGTTATGCTCTCCCTCTGCCCGCTCTGTCTGACATTAGTGATGTCCCTTTTTTTTGGTGCTGTATTTATACAATCAACAGTTAATTTAGAATCATGCAGGTGTAAATATTGTAACCATCACAGTTCTGGATTGTATTTTCCCACGGTGAAATATTTAGCCTTTTTATTCTACAGTGCATAAAAAACCTCTGCAGGAGGTGGAAATAGCTGCTATTACCCACGGTGCACTTCAGGGCCTCGCCTACCTTCACTCTCATAACATGATACACAGGTGAGACCCTTCCTGCTTTTCTTTTGATTTCAGTTTTTATCTTAACGTCCGTTTGCTTTGTTGAAGTTTCTCAGCCTGTTGGCAATAGATGTTTTTCAGTGCTGAAAGATGCATAGGTCTTTATTTATTTATTTATTTTTCTAGAGATGTGAAGGCAGGTAATATTCTGCTAACTGAGCCCGGTCAGGTGAAGCTTGGAGATTTTGGCTCTGCCTCAATCGTTTCTCCTGCCAACTCTTTTGTGGGTACACCATACTGGTAAGTTGTAAATGCAATTGATTATTTGGTTAAAGGAACTATGTTCTATGATTTGATTTTATATTTATAGTCAGGGTTTCTTCTACTAAATGAGCACACAAGTAGTTTTAGCATTTTGTCTACACTGATATAACAATACACTACAGTTAAAAGTTTGGGGAAGATAAAATCAGTAATAAGTTAATACTTTCATTCAGCAGGTGCACAAATCCTTGGAAGTGAACACTTTTACATTGTTACAAAAAAATATATATACTTCCAATAAATGCTGTTCTTGTAAGCTTTCTGTTCATCAAAGAATCCTGAAAAAAGGTATCATAGTCGAGCAACGCAACCAATTTCAGCTGTGATAATAGTAATGTAATGTTCATTATATTGTTTCTTGAGCACCAAGTCAGCATATTAGAATGATTTCTGAAAAAAAGTTAATGCGACAATGAAGACTGGAGTAATGACTGCTAAAATTTCAGCTTTGCTGTAAGAGGAAATTGCATTTCAAAACTTGGTCTCACCCTCAATTACATTTTGAAATAGAAAACAGTTATTTTAACTAATATTTGTACCAATATGTACACAGTGTTAGTGTTTTTGCAGTAATCAAATAAATGCAGCCTGGGTAAGGTGAAAAGAGACGTGTTTCAAAAACATGAACATTTCTCACGAACCCCAAACTTGGTAATAAAGGGTGATATTTACCTAATACAAAGACACTTTTAATGCTCCACACAGAGACTTCCATTACGTTTTGAGTGACAACACACACATTTTAGAATCAGAATTTTGAACTGAATCACTGAACTAATATTTAATCTATGTTTGAACTAGTTTGTGTAGATGAACTGAGTCTATCACTTCTAAAACCATTTTTGTTTCTAATATTTAAATTTAAGATGCTATGAAATGTTTTAACTTTCTCATATTTGCAAGTCATGACAGGGATTGCAAAACAAGTCTAATAGCATAAGCTTTAGAAAACTTCATGGCCAAATAAAAAGCACATAAAAAAAATTGCAGCAGTCACAATGCTGCCCATAAAAAAAAAAAAAAAATTTAAATGGCCAATTTTTGGCCCAGTCTTTTGTCCATTAATGGTCTGGCTGGACTATGAAGAGCCTGTGTTGTGAATATTAAAGTGTGTCTGTGCAGTAGATTGTGCTTTTATTTATTTCAAAAAAGCAAAGAAAGTTCTGTTTATCATGAGCCGTCCCTTCTCGTGTCTAGGATGGCCCCAGAAGTAATTCTAGCCATGGATGAGGGGCAGTATGACGGGAAGGTGGACGTCTGGTCTCTTGGCATCACCTGCATCGAACTAGGTCTGTGATGGTTTGAAAGTGATCCATGACTTCTCACCTCCCACTGACCCGGCCATTAAGGGAGTTTATTTAGGCCAGCGTGTTTCACTGCTTGCGAGTTTGTGTTATGTCTATGTCTTTTGCTATGGAAAGGGATTTGGGTTTTAGTGTCTAAGCTGCTTTGGGTTGTAAGCTAACTTCCACTCTTTCCCTTGCTCTCACCCTCTCTTTCCGTTACCCTCATCCTCCCAGCATTTTCATTTATTCTTTCATAACTCTTAGTCTTTCTGTTTCATTGCAGCACTAATTCTGGTCTCTCATCCTTTTCTTCTGACTTTTGACTGATTTTTCTGTGTGTTTGCACTGGTTTTATATTTCTGTTTGTCTTTCTCTCTAGCTGAAAGGAAGCCACCCTTGTTCAATATGAATGCTATGAGTGCCTTATACCACATTGCGCAAAACGAAAGCCCTGTCCTGGCGTCATACCACTGGTGAGAACTTTGGTCTAGATGTTTTCCTGTTATCTAATTTTCTTATCTTTTGGTTTGTCTTTTACTCCTACATTTGCAATCAGTTTATTTGTTCTTCTGGTTTGCAATTTGTGGGTGAACTTCTATTTTATTAGCTGCTAAATACATAATTCGAAGTATCATGCTAGAATTTGTTAATTTGTATTAATGTTCTCTGATTTTGAGAAAAAAGACAATGCGTTTTGTAAAGATAAAATTCCAGTTTGGAATTGGAAGCTTGTGAATGCTGTGAGAAGGAGAAACCAAGATAGAGGTCATATACTGCTGCACATAAAGTTTTGAGGACTGTCCGTTTCAGTGGCTTGCATTCTCTTTCATAATCCCGTCTAAAAGTAGCCGTCAGGCAGGGAACATTTCTATACACACTGTAAATCACTGGAGTAAAACAATATTATGTGTTTACGATCTCTAGCCTGAAAAATAAAGCAGCATAATCAAGTACTTTTTTTCAGCTCAATTAATAGAAGTTGCTGGGTGGAAGCCTTCCACAACACATTTTTTTAAATGGCTGGGCGACCTGTGTCCATTTGTCTATTGGAAATAAGATTTATATTGAATATTTAATAATAAGTTTTTTTTGTTTGTTTTTTATTGCACTGTCATGTTTTCTATATGTTGATCTTTTCTTTTGTCACTCCCTCTCTTTAATGCAGGTCAGACTACTTCCGTAACTTTGTGGACTCTTGTCTTCAAAAGATCCCTCAGGACAGGCCTACCTCAGATGTGCTGCTCAATGTGAGACTTTTGAATTGAAACGGGTTTTCAGTCACGACGCCCTTTCATATTTGTGCCACCTTACACAAACACTACTGCTGTACAGGCCCAGCAGTCTACCAGCTCTGGACTGCTACATGAAGATGAAGCTGATGGTTCAGAAGGATCTTAAGAACACTTTAAGTACTTATTTGATGCCACAGTAAAAACTATAGCATAACTAATAAAGTTGAAATATTATAATTGACAAGTGAACAGTCAGTAATAAAATAAGAACACACACATTTCAAGTTACTTGGTGTGTCCTTTTATCCTTTTATCATTTAACCCGATTATTCAGGTAGAGTAAGGATAGTCAAATCTAGCCTAAACCATGAAGTACTCACCAGCCGGCAGGTTAAAGTTCTTTGGGAATGACGAAGAAGACTCCTTTGTGGTTGTTTTTGTTTGAGGCTCAGTTGGTAGTTATAAGTACAGTTTAACGGGAGGCAATCCTAACAATGAAATCTCTTATTTTATTAGTTACAATACAAAGTAGTTAATTCAAAAATAAAACAAAATCAGCTAAGCTATGAGTTCTATAATCAAACTCTGAACAGCAGTATTGGAGAGGCTGTAAAGCGCCCCTCAATAGGGTATCAGGTGTCCTTCGCTTAATGCAGGCAGCATTTCAAATATTGTTAATGATGGAACAGAAATATAATTAAATGAAAAATAACACTGCATAGTGTTCACTGTATAAATTAAATATGGATTAAGCTTTGTTATAGTTGTTTTGTTGTTTGATTAACATTGACACAGACAGTAGTAGGTATTTATAGGCTGCTATCCCTTTAAGACCGTATTCACGGAGCACTATCATGATACACATCTGATTTCTTTGTTTATGTTTACTTTACTTAAGACATAACCAACTGTGTAAACGAGAATATTTGCTGAAACGGGAATTTTAAGATAAATTTGGTCACGTACACACTGCAAGTTCCAGGAATGACAACCGCATTTAAATGCTGTATAACTGTAACTGTAGCTCATACATCTTTACACATACACACACACACTGAGATTGTGTAATGAAGTTCATCTATACAGCTCTGTGGTTCACACCATGTATTCCCTTCACAGCACCATTTCCTATCCCGAGAGCGCCCCCATTCTGTAGTGATGGATCTGATCACCCGCACCAAAGACGCTGTGCGAGAGCTAGACAACCTGCAGTACAGGAAGATGAAGAAGATCCTGTTTCAGGAAACTCACAATGGCCCCACACAGGAAGGAGGAGAGGAGGAAGAGGTACATCCAGAGGCTTGTTAACCTTTGTCTTTGATCCTTCTGTCTAGTTCAGCCCAGTTTCTGCTCTTTTGTTATATCATTCTATACTACAGAAAACAGGAAAGATCATGACATCTTATTTGTTTGTGTGTGCGTGTAGGAAGCAGAGCAGTACCTCTTGCAGACGGGCACGGTGAATAGCATGGAGAGCTCTCAGTCTGTTCCCTCCATGTCCATCAGCGCCAGCTCCCAGAGTTCCTCTGTCAACAGCCTGGCTGATGGCTCCGACGACAGTGCGGAGATGGCCATGATGCAGGAGGGAGAACAGACTGTCACGTCTAACAGCTCCATCATTCACCGCCCCACTGTATGTAATCAAGGCCCGACAGCACACAGCCTTCTGAAACTGTCTTTTCCTTGACTAATTTGTTTTTGTCCATCCGTCTGTCAGGCACGTGATAATATTTATGACGACCCATATCAGCCGGAGATGGAGTCTCCACAGCAGGCATCCTCGGCCGCTCGGAGGAGGGTGCACAGAAACCGAGACCATTTCGCCACCATCCGCACAGCCTCTCTTGTGAGCCCCTGACTGACCTGCAGTCCATATTTTTTCTTTATATCGGAAGTTAACTTTCTCTTTCTCCCTTTCTTTCTTTCCAGGTGACCCGTCAGATTCAGGAGCATGAACAGGGCTCAGCTCTGAGGGAGCAGATGTCCGGATACAAGCGCATGAGGAGGCAGCACCAGAAACAACTGCTGGCTCTGGAGAACAAACTCAAGTCTGAGATGGATGAACATCAGCTCAGACTGGACAAAGAGCTGGAGACCCAGAGAAACAACTTTAGCAGTGAAGCAGACAAGTTGAGTAAGAAACATCAGGCCATCCTGGAAAAAGAGGTGAGGGGAAAATAAAATACTATACGTTTCACATCACTTGCAAGAATGGAAGTATCATATGCTCACCAGGGCTGCATTTGTTTGATCAAAAATACAGTAAAAACAGAAATGTTGTAAAAATATCATTACAATTTAAAACAACTGTTTTTATATATATATATTTTCTTTGTTGGAAAAGCTAAGTTTGCCATTATTCCATTTGATCGCTCAGAAATCATTCTAATATACTGATTTGATGTTCAAGTGACATTTATTATTTTTTCTTATTTTTGTGGACATTGATGCATTGTTTTTTCATTATTCTTTGATGGATAGAAAGTTCAAAAGAACAGCATTTATTTGAAATCTTTTGTAACATGTTTTGAAAACTATAACTTTTCATCAATTCAGTGCATCCTTGTGCACCAAACCTTTGAATGGTAGTGTGTGTATATATATTCTTTATACATATTTATCTTGTGTGCTTTTCAGATTAAAGCTGCGCAGGCGGAAGAGAAAAAATTTCAACAGCACATATTGAACCAGCAGAAGAAAGAACTCAACAGCCTGCTGGATTCCCAGAAACGCCAGTACAGGCAACGCAAGGAGCAGCTCAAGGAGGTACGCTGTCGAAGAGTCAACTGTCCTTATGGCTTCATCACTATGAATTCAGAGTAACTGTACTTGATGTAGCATTTCTCTCATTTCTTATACTTAACTTGCTTTTCTCACCTTGAAATCCTTCCCCACGGCAACAGGAGCTGAGTGAGAACCAGTCCACGCCGAAGCGAGAGAAGCAGGAATGGTTGGTAAGGCAGAAAGAGTGTCTGCAGCAGATCCAGGCTGAGGAAGAGGCTTCATTATTACGGCGACAGAGGCAGTATTATGAGCTGCAGTGCCGACAGTATAAGAGGAAGATGCTGCTCGCAAGACACAATCTGGAGCAGGACCTGCTCAGAGAGGTTAGACGGACACGTTTATGAATGCTTTTCCCTTTCTTTTTTGCTTTCTACCTCACCTTTTGTCTGTTAATCTCTTGCTATGTCTTTATTTGTCCCTGTAGGATTTGAATAAACGTCAGACTCAGAAGGATCTCGAGTGTGCTATGTTGTTGAGACATCACGAGTCCACTCAGGAGCTGGAGTTCAGGCAGCTGGGGCTGGTCCAGCACACTCGGACCGACCTGATCCGAACGCAGCACCAGAGCGAGCTGGCCAACCAGATGGAGTATAATAAGCGGCGTGAGCAGGAACTCCGTCAGAAACACGCTGTGGAGGTCCGCCAGCAACCCAAGAGCTTAAAGGTGATGGGATCTTTAGTGTTTGTGAGATGCACAACAGGGTTGAACAAAATTCAGATTTTTTTTTGAAATTGCTCCCATTCACTTTATGAATACAAATGTGAATATCCTGTTGGATCTTAACTTGGAATGAATTGCAAAATGGACAAGAACCAATTATTTCATAGTTATTATTTTTAAGGTAATTGATTGCTAAAGTGATGTATTGTTTTTCTATCTTGTGGAACTTGTAAAGAGCATTTTGGGAATTTAATTTCTTACACGCTCTAAAAATGATTCAATCATTATTTTTGCCAAATTTTAATTTTACTTAATTTTCAAATGCATTGCAGTGTATCCTGTTTGTTATAGAAATTCAGATTTAATTGGAATTTAAATTCAGATTTTAGTGCCACACAACTCTAATGTACACTGACTAATGTTGTCTAAGAAAAGACTCATGTTTGGCAGTTGCAAGGGTGAGATACCACATAGGGCTTCTGTTAAACCGAACCGTCTAAGATATAACCTACACGTAATCAAACATTCCAGTGATGCAAACACACACCAGATGATTAGGAGGCATTTCTTTGCTTGAATGTTAAGTGCTCAAGTATGTTTCTTGCACTTTTTTCTTTCAGACGAAAGAGCTCCAGATCAAACGTCAGTTCCAAGACACCTGTAAGATTCAGACACGGCAGTACAAAGCCTTGCGGAATCACCTGCTGGAGACCACGCCCAAATCAGAGCATAAAACCGTACTGAAGAGACTCAAAGAGGAGCAAACACGTAAACTGGCCATCTTGGCTGAGCAGTACGACCATTCCATCAAAGACATGCTGTCCACACAGGCTGTGAGTAAGGCAAGGAGAGACCATTTTTAATGCTTTGTTTCACTTTAAGTGGTGCACAATCACAGGAAGATAGAAAGTAACAAGAATAATGCATGTATGCAAAGCAAGCACATACTTGGGTTAATGTCTTAGAAACCAGTCAAGAACATTTTTTTCCTGTTCCCATTATTCTCAGTGGCTTATTGTAAATACTATTTAAAAAAAAAAAAAAAAATCTGCATAATATAAAGGCAGTAATTGTGTTTTTTTTTTTTAATGTATAATGTATTTTTTCATATAATTTATTTTTTGCCTCACAATAATTTGAAAAAAAAGGACCTAAAATATGCTTGCTTTTTATATTAACAGAATACAAAATTATTTATTTATTTATTTATTTTTTTATTTTGAGGTGATATATATTGTCTTGACAGGTTGCATGAGGTTTTCCCACTTAATCCACAGTACCTATAACCACGACACTGGACCTAAATCTCTTTATTGGCTGCTTCTCTACTGATGTCCTGCCTCTTTGTTTACCCAACAGTTGCGATTGGATGAGACTCAGGAGGACGAGTACCGAGCGCTGCGCATGCAGCTGCAGAAGGAATTGGAGCTGCTGAACGCTTATCAGAGCAAAATAAAGATGCACACAGACACGCAACATGAGAGAGAGGTCAAAGACCTGGAGCAGAGGGTGTCTATACGGAGAGCTCTACTTGAGCAGAGGGTAAGAGAGAGAAATGGATTGAATATTCCTGAATGAATAGATCATAATGGCTCTGTTCCAAAACCTAATGAAGGCATACTTTATACAAAAATTAAAATTCTGAAATCATTCACTCACCATGTTGTTCCAAACCTGTATTCATTTCTTTCTTTTGCTAAAAACAGAAGATCATATTTTGTAGAATGTTGGTAAAAATACTTTTTCTCGTCCCCATTGACTTCCATAGCATTTTTTCTTTTCATACTCTGGAAGTCACTGGGGCCCAGAAACTGTTTGGCTACCCACATTCTTCAAAGCGTTTTCTTTTCTGTTAAACAGAAGACAGTCACTCTTTTGGAACAACTTGAGGGTGAGTAAATGATGACAGAATTTTTGTTTTGGGGTGAACTGTCCCTGTACTATTTATTTACACTAGTGTTCAAAGTTTGGGATCAGCAAGGTGCATTAAATCTATAAAGAATGATAAAGAATCCTGCAAATGTATGTATCACGGTTTACACAATATTAAGCAGTACAATTGTTTTCAACATTGATAATGTAAATGTTTCTTCTACAGCAACTCAGAACATTAGAATGATTTCTGAAGGATCATGTGACATTGAAGAAAATTCATGCTGAAATTGTCTTTGCATCACATAATTTTAAAATAGGAAACAGTTTTGAATTATAAGAATATTTCACAATATAACTAGTATTGCTGTATTTTTGTTTAAATAAATGCAGCCTTCGTGAGTAGACACAGCAAACTCAACTCACAAAGATAATACTGTAATAAGCATCAAAACACATAGTCCACTTTTCTAATTCTTATTCCTTTGGTCACCATTTTGCCTCTCTTCAGATCGAGGAGGAGATGTTGTCTCTGCAGAATGAGCGCTCTGAGCGAATCCGGGCTCTGCTCGAGTACCAAGCTCGAGAAATTGAGTCCTTTGACTCAGAAAGCATGCGCCTGGGCTTTAGTAACATGGCTTTGAGCGGCATCCCTGCTGAGGCTTACAATCAGGGTTACCCCAACCCTCCCTCTTCTGGACCTGGGGGCTGGCCATCCCGTCCTGTGCCCCGCTCAGGCAGCCAGTGGAGCCACGGAGTCCAACACTCAGCGGCGCCGCCCTCCTGGCGTAGTCAAAACAGTACAGCCGGCTTCAGCCAAGGGGAGCAAATCTCCAGCCGAGAGAGGGATTTAGATGGTATGGGCGCCCGTGGCTTTCCAAGCTCTCGCTCCTCCGCCTCGTCAGCATCGTCATCGTCCTCGCATCATCACCTCCGTTACATGCCGCAGCAGTACCACCACCAGAGCACGCCACACCTGTACAGCCGAGAGAGAGAGTGGGGAGGTGGCAGTGGAGGAGGAGGAGGAGGAGGTCACCACTCATCTTCATCCTCCTCTCATGGCCACTCGCATCACATTTCTTCACATGCCTCTTCCCAGTCCCTTGGTCTCCTCCCTCCACCACCACCTCCTCCGCCCATCTCACTTTCCTCATCTTCTCCTCCATCCTCCTCCTCCTCTTCTTCCTCTCAGAGTGGCTACGGAGGAAGGGGCGAGAGCTTGGCTGTGAGGGGCCCCAGCCTGATGGCTTTGAGAAACAGTCCAGGGCCTCTTCGGAGAACAGCCTCTGGCGGGGGCGCCGGCGGGTCGGCCGCAGATGGAGGTTTGAGCCGAAGTACATCAGTGACATCGCACATTTCCAACGGATCCCACCTCTCCTACTCGTAGAGGGTCATGCAGGAAGATCTGACGGTGCAGTTGAACATTTTGGGGAGAAAAGGCCTTCACGTAACTCATTTAGGAGTCAAACTGGGAGAAGCAGTATTTAGATGGGTACACCTTTACTTACAAGAAGATAGATCTCAGGGTTTTGGGATTCGGGAGGGCTCAGGGTTTAGATCAGGAACAGAAAAGACGAGATGTACTGTAACAGGAGCAGAAAGCTATGCTGTTGAGTGAGTGAGTGGGAGGAAGGGAAGAGATGAAAATAACATAAGTGGTGCCAATACTGCAGATTGGGCTCATCCTCAGCCGGTTCTTTTTGCTTTTGTTTTATTTTTAAACTGTCAGACAGAACCACTGAATTCTGCTCTTTCATGTCCAGGTATTTTCTTGCACATCTTTAAGATAATATTTTATGCTTAATCCTGGACCATATTAAGCTGAATTCGTTTAGTGCAATTCATTTAAAGACTCCTTTTATTTTTAAAGGAATAGTTTGCCAAAAATGAAAAATCTGTCATTTATCTCCCTTTCATGTTGTTACGAGCCCTACATACTGTTATTTTTTTCATAGAACACTGATGAGTATGTATTGACTGATGAGTGTAACTTGAGTTTGAGCCAGAGGGTGATGAGTCCTACTAAAGTCAGTTTTACTGCTAACGGGAGCGAAGCGAGTGAGTCGGATGCAATAGAAGGTGCTGTAGCATGTTTCAGGGAGACGAGGCATAAACTGAGGAACTAAAAGGGTGATTAAACTGATTTTTGTGTAATTATGTAGATAGCACTCAAACAATACTAAAATAAGGTCTATCAGTGATGGTTTTTAAATTGTACATTTGTATTTGAGTCGAGGACAGGAGGCAGTTTTTTGTTTTAAAATAATTTTTGTATTCTGTATTCTTTTATTTTATTTTTTAAAACAATGCCACATGTCATACTGCCATCTAGAGGCTCAGCTGACCTAAAGCAACTCCGCCCACTGTCCTTATAAGGGCAAGCTGCCATTTAAGTTGCAGTTGGTTTTAACTGGGCTGTAATTGAGTGTCTGTTATTAGCGTAGGGTGATACAATTACTTTTAAAAAGAGATTGAACCTGGCTGGTTGAGTAAGCCATTACCTTGACTGTGTAAATATGATGTACATGTCCAAAAGAGAGTTGGGTTTCTGTGCATGAGACTGATGCACAGAGACCATTTGTATACAAACATACACAACAGACGTTTATATATGACTTTGAGTGAATATGTGTATATTACATCACCTGTCAAAGGTTTTAAAGGGAAAGTCATAAGACTGATTCCTGTTCAACACTTTTGATCTATATTGTACTTATACAATGTGTATATACAAGCACTAACTCTTATATAGGGTAATAATAATTTTGCTATGTGAATTGGAAACTGAAATGGAAAAAATAGATGCTGTCGTTGTTAATACACCTACTACTGCCACTGTTAAATTTGTGTTGTACACTAATTTTTCTTTTTACAATCTTTTTTAAGACTTGTTTTTTTTTTTTTTTTTTTTTTTTTTAAATAATGCTTACCACTAGGTGGGAAATGTTGGCAGTGTCACAGTAGGAATTTTAAGTCTCTTAAGTTTTAGATTAAAAAAAATAACAAAAAAGGACTACCTATCCCAGCATTCCTTGTTACATCTCAGGGTAGGAGTCTGTTGTGCAGCGCGTTGTCAGGAGAGTAGTATTTTAGAGCCAGTATTAAACTTGTACAGAACATTTTAAGGGATTTTAGCTGTATAGAACATTTCTAGACGACTGTAAAGTGTTTTTTTCCCTCCATTTCGTTTTCTGGAATGAATTACTTATTTTTGCGCATTTTACATTTTTATGCACAAAACGGACAAAAGGCATCACAAGCTGTTTACATTGACAACAGATATCTCCAGCGTCCCTGTAAGAATGTGGTGAAAGACGAAGCTCGATTTTGCCAGTAATGTTATATTTTTCCTTCGGGAAAACCGAAATCTTTTGTGCTCCCACACTGCCAGCTCTCTTTAGACACCAGCATTCACTCGGACTCTCCCTTCGCTCTCCTGAACCGAGGAGACATGCAGTACCTCACTTCCCTGTGCCTGGCCGATCACTTCTTAGTGTTTTCAGTGTTCACTTCATTCCCAAACCCATTTCCCTCACATCGCCGCATTCCCTTATGTCCTTACTTTACTTGGTTGCTAACATCTGTGGACAGAGAGGAGAAAAAAATCCTCAGCCCATCTGTAGCTCTGGGCTACCATGTAATGTGTTTACAGCAACACGTGCTGGATTCTTATCAGTGTATCCTCTTGAGGGGGTGTTTCAGTGTCTGGTGGTATAGGGAACTTAAGGTAAGTGTATGAAATCGCCACCATCTTCCTGCAGTGTTTAAAGAATTGGAGCTAAATTGGTGGAACTGCGTGTAGCCTGTGCTGAAATATATTGCAAAATTGTGATGTTTGAAAGGGTGATTGAGAGCATGGTTTTCAGGGAGCTCAGAAAAATAGGCCAAATTGCGTTCAGGTGAAATGACTACAGGAGAACTCTTTAACACATGGGCTATAGAACTTGTACAGAAAATGATTTACAAGTCATTAAAAAGGATTCAAGCAAAATGACCTTTCCTGTGTGATCTGTCTGCACTAATGCACAATTTGTTTTCAGCACCTCTAGCCTGTTTTCTGAATGGTGAGTGCACATCTTCCATGCACCAGTGATGCTGAAGGTGGAGAAAAGACAGTTTCCATAGAGACAGAGGCAGTACTAAATGGAAAAAAAAAATGTTTGTTCTGGTGTAAGGCTATTTTTAGTCTCAAAATCATTCCATTTATTTATGGGATATTTTGCAGTTACATTCTGTTCATTTGTTTCTATTCTGCAGTGTTCTTGTTTAAAGGGCATTGCAATTACATTTTCATCTAGCTAAAGAACAGCTAAAAACAAGATAATTGTCAGGTTGGAATGTCAACGTGGATTTAAAGACTTTGGTGATGTTCCTAGAATGTTCTTTTTAGTTTCTGTTACTTTTATATAATTGTGTAACCATAACTTAAAGTTCTCACAACTTTGCATGGAGGTTTTTGTGATTAACCTAACCTAACTTAGCTTAATATAATAATTTACTCAATGCTCTGTAAGGGTTATGTTAAGGTTTTTATTTTATAACTAGCTTTTTTTATGTGAAAACAGTAAGAACTTAACACATTTTGCAGTGGTTAAATGTTTAATTTTCCTTAATCATAAATTATATTTAGTAAAATTAAACAAACCGACACTGCATATGAATTTTTTTTTTTATGAAACCGGGCACATTAAAAAAAAATCAGTCAAAACACTGCACTTGATTCTACGTGGTCTAAATTAAAAGTGTTGTGAAAGGAAAGTGGGATAATGCACATTTTAGCAAAATAAACCACTTATTACAAAAATAAATGCGCCTTATGCAGATTTATTTAGCGCTAATGACCTACAGAATGTATATTAACTCTTGAATATGCATATTTTTGCAGTTCATGATTTTAATTTGAAGCTTTTCTAACTGATTGACCTATAAAACCACTGTTAATGGACATTGCATACATAGATAGATAGATAGATAGATAGATAGATAGATAGATAGATTTTCATTACACAACAGAAAGTAGTTAAAATAGTAAAGTACTATAGTGCAAATTTATGAGGGAAAAACAAAAATGTTTCAATGAATATATATGTTTCCATTGCAGTTATAATAATGGCTGGGTTGTCACTGTACTGTCAGCCGTGGCATGTGTGACAGAGGACAGAGCGCGTGCCAGTTAAAGGGGAGGATTCCTCTGACAGCGTGCGCGCGTACGGGAAACATGACGTCATGCGCCACGCTCCGCTACAGTCCTCCAGCAGTCGGAGGGGTCTGAAGAGGGAAATAGAAACATAGAAACCTAGATTTTAGGCAGCGCCGACCAAATAGAAACGCTCGCCACCATGGCCGAAGAGAATATCTTTCTGTTCGTGCCGAATTTGATCGGTGAGTGTCAATCGAGCGCGTTAACTAACTAGTTCTGCGCACATTTAACCGCGACTTTCGGTCAAATAGTGGTTATTTCATTTAAAATGTGTATTTAAAGGTCACAAAGGTTTTTGTGTAAATAATCTAGTGTACAGTTTTCATGATTATTGTATTTGACAGCGGCTTTTTTTACTTCCTGCGGATGCTGACATGATGCTTTTAGGCTGTCACTGTAACATTAATACAAGAGTGAAGCTTAATCAGTACAGCGCATTCATCCACTAATGCCATCAAAGATTAAAGTCTGTATACATTAAAATTCACCCCATTTAATGTCTAAATCTAGATTATGGATCTTATTATGAACAGTTTATTCCTGCATGTGTTATTAACATTTTTTGACCTAGTAATGTTTATTGAAAACGTCGTAACAGAAAACTTTTGAGTGCAACACCCACATCTCAAAATTAAAACCAAAAATCTAATTAACAATTAGTTCCCGTATTTTATTAATTAATTTCCTCGTTTTAGTTTAATCTGGACGACAAATTATATTTATTTGTTCCCTCATTTTTTTTTTATTAGTTCATTTGTTTTAGTTAAATTGAGGCCACACATTAAGAATTTGTTTCCATTACTTAATTATTAGTTCCATTGTTTTATTTAGATCATGGCTAAAAATAAAGAATTTTTTCCCACAACTTCTTAATTCATTACCTCATTTTAATAAATCGGGGGCCACATTGTACTAAATAATTCCCTACTTTTTAGGAAATCACAACTTTGTGTTACCAATTAGTACAATGTGGCCACGATTCACTAAAACGAGGGAAAAAATAAAAAAAATGAGGGAACAAATTCCTAATTCGTGGCCACGATAAATATATTTTTGTTCGCATGTTGTGTGCGGCTTTCTGTACATGTACACTCATAATCCCTTTGAATCTCTTCCACACTTTCAATAGGATATGCTCGTATTGTACTGGCTCTGATATCCTTCTTTCTAATGCCCTGCTGCCCGGGCCCGGCAGTGTTTTGTTACCTACTCAGTGCCCTGTTGGATGCCTTCGATGGACACGCAGCTCGCGCTCTTAATCAAGGTAGTGATCTTCAGCTATGTGTTGTACATTATTCCTCTTTCTGTGCTTTTCTCTCTCTCTTTGCTCATCCCTGCCTCTTCCTTAGGTACAAAGTTTGGTGCCATGCTGGACATGTTACAGACCGTTGTGCCACCATGTGTTTGTTGGTGAACCTGGCACTGCTGTACCCGTCCTACACTTTCTTGTTTCAGCTCAGCATGTGTCTGGACATGGCCAGCCACTGGCTGCACCTGCACAGGTGTGTCCAAAACATCTGTCATCCAATAGAATGCTGAGGAATGAGTCCTAAAACCCATCGTCCCCAAGTCCATGTGTTTTCAGTGTGAATGAGTTTTTGGTTAGATGCTTGAAATAAGGTCTGCAGTAAAAAAGTATATATCAGAGAAATATGCAATTTCAAAGGCAGCGAAGGTCTGTGGTTAACACAAGCTCAAGATATTTTCACGTTTTATTCTATGACATAAAATATATATCAGTTACATTACATTTTGCGTGTCTTGAAGGCGGTTGTGTTAACAAGTGGCTTAATGGGACTAGAGAGGTTGTTGGTGATCATGATGAAAAAAAACATGTAAGGATCATAAACTTTTGTTGGTTTTCTGCAATAATCCAAAAGATTCCAGGTTGGCCATCAAAAATATGTCATCCCTGCAGCAATCTATAAGAGACATCTGGTGTATGCATGCATAAAGCCATAGTTGATTTAAGACCATATTTGGGGGCATTTGGTTCTCTCTTAATGTTTACAGATTATCTCGCAACAAATTGGTAAGCATCATCCATCAGAGGCAGATCCTGGCATAGCCTCCATAGTCATTTTGCTTAGACTGGAATGGTTCTCTTGTGCAACATGGGACACTACTGCCACCCCCGCACATAGCTCTCAGATGCACGCTCCACTTGTGTAATTGCTAATTTGTAGTCTGCTTTTCATTCCAGTGAAATTGCAAAGTTAAATGCTCCCGCATTTCTAATATATATCTACTATATATCGACAAACAAATGCAGTTTTATTGCTCCTTTATTGCAGTCTGCAGATCTGTCTCCATCCAATTAACAGTCAATTGATAGAACCAAATCCCTGTCCTATATTTTGTTCTTTTTCGCTAATAAATTTTACAATACGGAAGAAATGATTTGTTGCTATTTCCATTTCATCATGGCTTTAAAAAACACTTTTTATATATTTTAACCCACAATCTCTCAGCTAGCTAGATTTTACTTGTAACACTTGATTAAAATCAGTAACTAACACTATTATCTAATACAGTGGTTCTCAATTCCAGTCCTCTTGCCCCCTGCACAACACATTTTGTATGTCTCTCTTATCGCTTCAGACGTTTGTTCTATTTGAACGTTAGTGCCCTGCGAAGTGGCCATCACAGGATATTCCGCCATGATTCCAGTTCGAAGCGAACGTATATGTTCTATTCAAAGTGCATTAAAGTGTGCGAGACGTGAATTTAAATTGTATTTATTTACAGAGGTATATGATGTCACTCTTGTGTGAAGACGTTGCGCAGCGCATTTCCGTGAATGAATGTTCCGAAGTGAAGTAAACTTCAACAGATTTCCCCTGCTCAGGGAGTAGGGAGCAATGAACACTGTGTAGGGACCATGTCAATCAGAACACAGTTCATGCACGGAGCTCACTTCTAACGAGTTGATTATCTGAATCAGGTGTGTTGACGAAGAGGCTTTTTTCCCCATTTCTTTCAGTTCCATGATGAAGGGAGCCACCAGTCACAAGACCATTGATCTCTCTGGCAACCCCATCTTACGGCTGTACTACACATCCAGGGTAACACACTCACTCATGCACATTCATTCACACAGTCAGGAACTCCCATCAAAAGCTTATTCGGTTGTTCTTAAAGCATGCATATCTAATGAAAAAGTTTTACATGTACTGGCTGTTCTGACATGAGTGTTTTTTCGCAGCCGGTGTTGTTTTTCATGTGTATGGGGAACGAGCTGTTCTTCTGTCTGCTGTATGTAATGCACTACATCGAGGAACCCCAGGGTGAGTATCAGTCTTTATAATATCAGTCTTTATAATGGACCATTTTCCCAGACTGTGATGCTGTGATTTATTTTATATTTATAACACTATACTTTGTGTTATATTACCTCGGCAACTAGTTAGTGCTGTTGCATGAGTGTTTCTATCTTTCTTTTTGCCAGTTTTATTAATTGAAGTAGTACTCAATTCATAAGGATGCACTATAGCAATGCTATAATACAAATTATATTTTATTTAAATATTGGTTGCATTTTTGTTCTACCCAGTGTGGCTGCAATGGCTGCTGGGAGTTTGCAGCGTGGTCTGTGTGCTGAAGTCTGGCATTAGTCTCCTCCACCTCATCACCGCCTCCCGTAACATGGCTGCTATCGATGTGGCTGACCGTGAGAGAGAGCGGAGCAAAGCACAATGAGACATGAGAGTATGCAGAAACCAAGAAAAATGAGACAAAGGCCGTGCAAAAGAAATGAGCAGAAAAAAGAGTGATGAGATCGCTGGCCAGTGTAAATGAGGATGAGATAATGGCAATCAATCACTGGACCACACAAGCCTCAGTGAGCATTGATATTTATTTGAATATAGATTATCAATGCTATAATGCCAGGGCAAATTCCTTATGAGATTTATCCATATTCCTGTAGATGTGCTTTTTATTTCTGTTGATGGAACTAGTTGCACTATGAGTTTACCATGTTTATGTCATCTTTCAGGGTGTCATCATATTAATTTTTATTTTTGAGGGTTAATTTATTCGTTAATGGAATAAACATGTGTCATTTTAATGGAATTTAGAACACCTCTTCTATTTAAAACCAACATTTCCACACGTGCACACACACACACACACACACACACACACACACACACACACACACACACACACACACACACAGGCACATTCCACACTGAAAGCCACTTGAGTATTACTGTATTTGACCATTGTTTTATCATTAGTTTTGGTATTTAATTTACGAGCCTGTCTATTACGGTTTTATTACACTTGTTTTTGTTGCAGGTATATCAAAGAACGTTTATCTGTTTGAATATTAGTTTAAAGAGTGTGAAGCCATTGTTATATTAATTAAGTGGTTCTGGCATCATTTTCGTCCATAGCCTTCTGAATGTATTATTGGGTTGTAGTAGAGGAGTAGACAGTAGGAGTAGTCTAAAGTTTTACAGCTGTTATTATAAATGATCAGAAATATATGAGAGTTTTATGATTGTGGAGAAAAGTCATTTTGTACTGTAACTGGTGATTTGACAATAAAGATATCCTGACAACAAGATGCAGCTGTTTATTTATCAAACTTCAACATCCCTGCAGCTGTTACTGATGATATTTCCATCAGCCCAGCAAACACAAGATGTTTGTTCTTCTACTGTTAGTGTATTGGTTCTCCCTTTGGGAAGCGATTCATATTTCTTTCAAGAACATTTAATTCAGTGCTCATATTATGTGTGATAATGTTCTTGGTTTATTTTAACATCTAATTAAACAATGAATGAAAGCGACGGAAGGTCTTATGCTGCTGGCGTAATGTTATAGAGAAGTTAAGTGAACGTTAAAGCAACGTTCTCTGAACCAACACGCACAGCCTAAAACAAACGTTCCATTTCCTTTAAAAATGCACGAGAGTTCTATTCTGTTCTGGGAACGGTCTGGGAGCTCATAAAAGTGTTAGTTGGGCGTGAGTCTGATATATGTGTTTAATCCCATTGGGCGCGTGCAATTATTATCGGCAGTGATCTGGAGCCGCTTATTATTTACCGCAGCTGCGTCTGCGTGCGTCTTTACCTTTAAGGACCTGCGACATTTTTTCCCCCATACGAACATCCAGTTTTCTACCGCCGAGAATCTCTGTGCTGTAGAGCCGGTTTTTAGAGAAGAACGCGCGGATGGTTTCTTTTAACTGATCTCGACGTTTATGCTGTAATTTGCGTCGGCCGAACTCAAGCGCCGGAGGGGCGCGAGAGGACGACACCGCGCTCGAGAACATCGCGTGGAGGAGGGGACGAAGACACAGAGGGGGTGTTCACTCAAAATATACTATCCCTTTAAAACAAGGGGGACACGGCGGTGGGGGAGAGATAGCGGGGCAGAGAAGACGGGATAAAAAAAGAAAAGGAAGAAAGAGCGAGGGTGGGAGGGTGAGAGTATTGCAGGAAAAAAAGGAAAAAAATGTCATCCTCTCGATTGAAATGCCGAGGCGGAGCCGTGGACGACGACCGGTGAAGCGCTCGCCAGACGCGAATGAGATTTAACGCAACGCCGAGGCTCGCGCAGATGCCGCTCGGGGCCTGGATGAAGAATCTTATAATAAAATTGGTGGCATTTTTATTTTTAACCACGCCATGCGACCGCTGAGAGCAAATGAAACATTAAACTGCCATTTTAATTCGATTATTTTTTGCATGAATTATCACACAGCGGTCTGATTAATAAGAAAACATTAAATGCAGAAATTAATTTTAGATTATATTTTTAAGCATTATAGGCCACTGTTATGTGACAATGCGACGTTAATAACATACTGTGACTGACAACTCTCATTATATCTCATTTTTTACTCTTTAGAAATAAGGTAAAATATATTTATCAGTGTCAGTGTAATATGCATTCTTTCACTTTTTAAATTTCACGAACATGTAATTTTATATTTGGTGGATTTACAGTTTAATAAATACATTTGATAGCACAGTGGAAGGAGACGTTCTTTCGCATAGTTTGTTTTAAAACGGCGTCTGTACTGTTCTGCACTTCATGATGGATGCAGCTTGGAGCAGTTTCCTCTTTCAGGTAAGAAAATAATTATGCGTGCTAAACCTGATAGCTCTTTTGTTGTTTGCTTTAAATTCATGTCATAATCGCTAGCATTTGTATATAATGGCACCGGTGTACTTTCATTCATAAGTTAAGGCAAAAGAATGTTTAAAATCTGATTTTGCCCCTTCTCACCACAGACTCCGCCTTCACAGTCCCAAACTGACGCGACCCTCCAATCAGATCTTCTACCGGAGCTCACGGATGCCGCTCAGGACACGCCCCCTGAGCACATAGCCCCGCCCCCATCCACGGTGGACACAGCTGCACTGAGCGAGGAGCCCGTACCGGGTGAGGGAGGGGCAAAACACGAGGGTGGGAAGGGAGTTGACTGGGGACTGGAGCGAGAACCGAGGTTAGGCTGTTTGTAAGTTGTGGCATTGGTGGCTGGAGAGCGATGTAAATAAGTGAAGATGTTAATGAGCCAGTTATTTGCATGAAGTTGGAATATCATTTAGGAAGCCTGCATGTTTTCTCCCTTCTGTTGTTGCCCTCAAATCATGTTGGAATGGTCATATTTACAAGTTGAGCTCATGGACGGGATCACAGTGTTAGTTGTAAGTTCAGGGTTCCAGAAGTCAAGATGTAATTAATTTTCTCTGTAAACTAATGTATTTTAGTGATCCTACCTAATTGTCAGAAAACAACACTACCCACAATACGTGAAGAGAGATTCACCATTCAGAGAAGTTGCTGTTACCATGGAAACAGAAATAGGGTTAAAGGGATTCTCCACCCCAAAATGAAAATTTAGTCATTAATCACTCACCCCCATGTCGTTCCAAATCCATTATAGCTCCGTTCGTCTTCGGAACACAATTTAAGATATTTTGGATAAAAACCTGGAGGTTTGTGACTGTCCCATAGACTGCCAAGTAAATAACAGTGTCAAGGTCCATAAAAGGTATGAAAGTCGTCGTCAGAATACTCCATCTGCCATCAGACGTGCAATATGGGTTATATGATCCGACAGGAACACTTTTTGTAAGAGAAGAAAACTAAAATAACGACTTTATTCAGCAATTCCTTTGTCAACAGTCTCCTCTGTGTCTCTTCATATCACTGTATGCTGTGTATGCTAGTGATGTTTCCTTCCTGAACGAATCGTTATTTTTGAACGAATCTTTTAGGAGAACGAATCATTCACGTAATCCATTGACTCATATTTCTCATTCACTGAAATTCCTCCCTCCACAGCAACGCGGCGCTATTAGCAGTGCATGCGCAGCTCGGTGAACCGGGTAGCTCTGTGGACTATTTCATCCTGTCAAAGAATGAATAAACCTCGAGCCAATAGCCTTTGAGTATGAGATGTGATGGAGCATGTGATTTGTTGAATGTAGTGAACGAATGCGCCCTTCATACCCTTCACTGAACGAGATTCGTTTGAGTCTGAACGAGATCGAGAGATTTTCTCGCTGTGAACAAAATGACTGAACTGGTACATATGTGGTTCGTGAACGAGTTGAATGAATTGATACATCTCGTTTGTGAATTAAATGAACTGGTAGCCTATCTCGTTCGTGAACAAAATGAATGAGAGTATACCGGGTCAGTTGGCCATTTAGCATGTCAATCTCGATCAGCAATCAGCAGATACAAAGCACAGTTATAGTAACTGTGCACATACACTTGTTTTCATATTTAGCATACAGAACATAACTCCACGTTTAATCCCCGATTTATTAATGTGAATATATTATATATGAACTGTCTGACCAAACAATTAAAATGTTAATTATGCAAGAAAACCTCGTGCTTTGTTCATCTGAACAGCTTATTTAGACTATTTATTTAAAGGAGCTATGTGGAGGTTTTTACTTAAAAAAATCTTTAAGATAGAGTTTTCATTTGTACATGTATGAGCCAACCATGATGTAAAAAAAAAGAATGACACCTCGACTGTCCACCACGGTTGCCTCTATCAGCCTGTAGGCTCAATTGTGTGTGGAGGAGTCGGGCCCGAATTGGCTCGAAAATTCACAAAAATGTGACGTCATGCGCATTCTCGTCTACTTGGGCTTACAAACCGTACGGCACGCCAGCCATTATAGTAAGCAGCGGCAATAGTGTTTTCAAATGGACTCTGTGGATGGAAAGAAGCGACCAGCCTCCGGCAGCACAATTCAGACACCCACGGACACTCCTCGTAAGTAAAAAAAAAAAAAAAAAAACGTATCTAATGTGGCAAAAAGAGAGAGCGTGCCTACTGAGAATGAGCATGAGACTGGCTGCATTTCCTCTTACGGCCACTGGTGTCAGTAACTGTTAGAAATTTCAGAACCTACGCAATGCTCCTTTAATGCGATTATGCACACATTTTAATAAAGCCAAATCAGTTTTTGTAACAAGTGAAAACGTTCGGTCAGTGAACGAATCTGAACGAATCATTTTGGCGAATAAACTGAAAATGAACAAATCTCTTGAAAGAATCAAAATTTCCACCACTAGTGTATGCTCTTCCACGCCACAAGGATGCGCATCCTTGTGGCTCGGATGATACAGAAGAGCATACACAGCATACGGTGATATGGAGAGACACAGAGGAGATTGTTGACGAAGGAATTATTGAATAAAGTCGTTATTTTTGTTTTCTTCGCTTACAAAAAGTGTTCCCGTCGCTTCATATAACTCAGATTGCATGTCTGATGGCAGATGGAGTATTCTGACGACGACTTTCATACCTTTTATGGACCTTGACACTGTTATTTATTTGGCAGTCTATGGGACAGTCACAGGCCTCCTGGTTTTCATCCAAAATATCTTAAATTGTATCTAAACATGGGGGTAAGTGATTAATGACCAAACTTTAATTTTGGGGTGGAGTATCCCCTGAATGAACCAGTGCTGTTATTGTTAACTAAAACTATTAAAAACTGTTATTGTTAACTAAAACTATTAAAAACTCTTTTTGGAAAAATAAATAAATAAAATAAAATAAAACTTAGAAAAATGCAAGAAATGTTGCCTTATTTAATACTGAACTTTAAATTAAAAACCTTTAAAGAAAATTTTAAAAGTTACCTTGGCAGCTAACTAAAATAAGTTTAAGTTGACATGCTAAAATTACTAAACTAAAACTGAATGTAAAAAAATGTTGGAGCTGCTTAGAGGTCTGTACTGAAGAATCTAATTCAAATCCCTGGGGTAAAAATACTTTCGGAGCCAATGCAAATTGCCCCTTTTTATGCATTTCATGTAGTCCTGATGAGAATAGCAATAAAACATGCTAGACAGTTCTCTAATGGTAAGAGAACACACAGATAAAGCTTCAATTTCATAGCTAATGTGCATTTTTTGCACATTATTGTGATGCAATAGTGCTAAAAAGTTTCCTGTTTTTGCCAGTAAGTGGAAAAAAGAGAAAGAAACATGACATTTCCCACGTGATTTCACATCTCATCATAATTACTGCTTTCAAGCATTTAAGTCAAAACTTTCTAGAATTATTTAATACAGCATAGTGTTTCTCAAGTCTAGGTGTTTGTTTGAGACAAATAGCGTACATCAGTATATGAACAATTACAGTGTCCTATAACCATCTCTCTCTTTTTCTCTTTCCCAGTGAAGCCAGTCACTCGACCAGCCCGACCTGCACACATCTGCTCCATATGTAATAAGCAGTTTAAGAACAGTTACAACCTGCGGCGTCACCAGTCTGTCCACACTGGTGTGAAGATGAAGGACAGAGCCGCTAGAGAGAAAATTGACAGAGCAAAGGCTGGAGCAGGAGTGGAGAGGCAGACCATCCCCCTTTCTCTCCTCCAGCTGTCTATACCTGCCTCCATACCCACAGCAGTCAACCCCATGGCCCAGCCTTCCCCAATCAGCAATCAGCAGGTGGAGACGGTGGCTGTCTCTATCTCCCCGGCAACAGTCGCCATGACAGTGAACCAGCCCCTCCCAACTGCAGTGGTGGTTACTGGGACAATGGTTCAGGTCCGGTTGGTTTGTGTCTTTGGTTAATACTTTGCATACCTTTGCTGCACGTCCCTTTTTCTTGCTTTGATTTTTCTACTAATGCCGTTTATCTCATATTTACTCTCTTTACGTAACGTCACTCACTTTTCATAAATGGGGTTCAAAATATGGTTTTAAATTAAACAAACAAAAAATGTGTGTGTGTCTGTGGTATTGTATATACTGTGTGTGTGTGTGTATGTATGTGTATTTTTATATTTATGTATATATATATATATATATATATATATATATATATACACAAAACACACACACAAATGTCCATTTGAAAGGAGGTGCTTAACCATCAAAAAAGGTTGATATATATATATATATATATATATGTGTGTGTGTGTGTGTGTGTGTGTGTATATCATAGGAAAACATATATAGATTATTTTATTTTTTTATATATTACTTTTAAATTAATTATAAAATAATAATAATAATAAAAACACTGCCAGATTGGTTAAAAGGGTTCCAGATTTAAAAAAAGCTTGATATCTGGTTTGGAACATTTGTGATTATTATTGATATTTCCTAAAAATATTACAGTAGCTAAAGGCTGCAATACATAATATGAATTTTGCCCAGATTTTCCCCTTGATTTACAGTCTGAAGCAGTCAGCACTAGTTGGCATAATTCTGAGCCGGTCTGCAGAATTTAGGGAGTAGGAGTTGAGTCTTTTCACAGAAAGCCGTGTAGTTTATGATGGGCACACAGTCCAATTTTTAATTTTCGGACTTTGATTCCATCCAGCTGGAGAATATCAACCATGTTTGATATTTTTGGAACACATTGTTTAAATTTTTAATGTAATCTCCTAGCAATGAGGTGCATGTTTTTCTGAGTTTGTTGTGTTTGTAATGACTTGAATGTCTGGTAGGGTGAGATCCTTAGCTATTGCCTATTGTTTTAAAATCTGTTCGGATCTTAAAAACCAGCCTTTACGGTTAAATGATATAGTAGTTGGAGTCGGTTTCAAACCGTCCAATTCCCAAGACTCTACAAAAATCAGGCTAACGGTTGTGTTACATGGTCTCATACCTGCTCTCACCTCATTTGTTGAACACTTACAGTCAGTTGGTTAGTAGGTCAGCAAACGATAAACACGTTTTACCCAGAAGACACAGAAAGATTTGCTGTGTTTGTGGCTCTAACCACGAAAAAACTGTTCAAGGTCATAAAATCTGAAATTCTGTTGTATTGTTTTTCAGGCTGCACCAAATACCAACATCAATGATAACCTAAGCAATCCCACCCCGATCCAAATATCTATCCCAATAACAAACCCATTACCCATCAATCCAACTCCCAACCCTAACCCCAATCCAGTCAGGAAGAACCATGCTTGTGAGGCATGCGGGAAGGCATTCAGGGACGTGTACCATCTTAACCGGCATCGGTTGTCCCATTCGGATGAGAAGCCGTACTCCTGTCCAATCTGCCAGCAGCGGTTTAAGAGAAAGGATCGGATGAGTTATCATGTTCGGTCACACCAGGGAGGAGTGGAGAAACCATATGTGTGTCCGCACTGCGCCAAGGGCTTCTCACGGTAAGAGATAGACCTTTGCACACCTGTACACACACACACACACACACACACACACACACAAAAAAAAAAGTTGCATAAACATACTTTATCCATGAATATGCTGAGATTGAGTACATTAATTTTTAATGATTTCTATGAACACATGCACGCTTGGTATAAACAAGAACAAACTGTTTATCGGGCCAGTTCACAGCAGGTTTCAACAGTGAGCATTATACTGTATTTCTGACAGTGCTGGAGGACCGAATGTTGTCATTTTACTGAAAGCTATGGAGAGATGCCCTAATTACTAAGTTGAGACTGAAAATGGGTTAGATGAGGAATAAGTGACCTTCTGTCTGTATTTATCTATCTATGTCATATATTTAGACACATCTACATCCATATTCAGTCCAGTCAAGCTAGTAGTAAAAAATATTTTTGGGCTCATGAGGCAGTAATACATAAATATCAAAATATGCAGTTTTTTATGCATTAAATTGATCAAAAAGTAACAGTAACAGTGTGTGTGTCTGTGTGTATATATATATATATATATATAGTTTTTTATGCATTAAATTGATCAAATATATATATATATATATATATATATATATATATATACAGTACAGGTCAAAAGTTTGGAAACATTACTATTTTTTAACGTTTTTGAAAGAAGTTTCTTCTGCTCTTCAAGCCTGCATTTATTTGATCAAAAATACAGAAAAAAAAAATGTTATATTGTGATATATTATTACAATTTAAAATAATTGTTTTTAAATTTATTATACTTTAAATTATCATTTATTTCTGTGATGCAAAGCTGAATTTTTAGGATCATTATCACATGATCCTTTAGAAATCATTCTAATATGATGATTCGTTTATATATATATAAACAGTTCTGCTGCTTAATATTTTTTCAGATCATGTGATACTTTTTTTAGGATACTTTGATGAATAAAAAGTAAGAAAAAAAAAAAAAGAAGAAGCAATGTTTTTTAAAATATAAATATTTTGTAATAACAATATACACTACTGGTCAGTAATTTGGGGTCAGTAATTTTTTTTCTTTCTTTTTTAAATAAAATCAATACTTTTATTCAGCAAGGATGTGTTAAATTGATAAAAAGTGACAGTAAAGAAAATATATTATTAGAATATATATTATTAGATTTTTTTTTATTTTGAATAAATGCATTTCTTTTTAACCTTTTATTCATCAAATATATTAGACAGCAGAACTGTTTCCAACACTCATAATAAATCAGAATATTAGAATGATTTCTAAATGATCATGTGATAGACTGGATGTTACATGTGACACTGAAGGCTGGAGTAATGATGCTGAAAATTCAGCTTTGCATCACAGGAATAAAATTATTCTTTTAAAAGTATATTCAAATAGAAAACTATTATTTTAAGTTGTAATAATATTTCACAATATTACTGTTTTTTAAATGCAGGCTTGATGAGCAGAAGAGACTTCTTTCAAAAACATTAAAAATAGTAATGTTGCCAAACTTTTGACCTGTACTGTATATATATATATATATATATATATATATATATATATATATATATATATATATATATATATATATAGTAAAGTTATTAATTAATTAAAACAACTGTAGAATCCATGTCCTGCTGTTTTAAAGGAACCATGATGCTACAGACAGAGGCAGATCTCTGTTGACTCTCCTCTAGTTCACATAGAGATGGTGTGCAGCAAAAACACAAATGCACAATGGCCCCTGCTAATTATTGTGATCTTGTACGTATTGTATTCGTTGGTTGAGCCCTCTCTCTGTCTCCTCCAGGCCTGACCATCTTAACAGTCATGTGCGACAGGTGCACTCCACAGAGAGACCCTTCAAATGTCCGGTAATCCTACTCTTCTAGTCTCTCTGTCTCCTCTCCCCAGTTTTCTTTCTCATACTATTTATCATTCTGCATGCTCTGTGTGATGTCATTGGTTGCCATTGGAAATAATTTGACCTTGTCCCTTAAAATGTAAAAACAAAAGCTCATGCATGTATGAAAAATGCATGTAAATGCTTTAAAGACCACAAAAAAAGAGCGAACTTGTAGTATTTTTACTCTTGATCCATTTTTTGTAGCTTTGTGGCCATCTGATAGAAATTGTACTTTAGCAAATATACATGCTTAAAAATTGCAGTCTTTCTTGGAAAAAACATTTTGGAATTGTAATGCTTTTACTATAGTAAAACTATAGTAAAACTATTAATTAAAACTATAGTTTTAATTAATTTGTAATATTTTCGGTTATTTTTTTTTTTTTTACTTTTATTCAGCACGGATACATTAGCTTCCTATTGATCACAGAATAATAATAATAATAATAATAAATCTTTCTTGAACATCAGTCAGCATATTAGAATGATTTCTGAAGGATCACGTGACACTGAAGACTGGAGTAATGATGCTGAAAATTCAGATTTGATCACAAGAATAAATAACATTTTCGAATATATTAAAATAAACCATTATTTTAAATAGTATACTTACTATTTTTACTGGATTTTTTTTTTTTTTTTTTTTAAATGCCACCTTTATAAGCATAATAAACTTCCTTCAAAATCTTACCAACCCTAGAGCTTTGAACATATATGAATATTATTTTCTATGATAGTCAACAACATTTGAGCTAAAATTTGTTATATAGTCCTAAATATTCTTTTTAATCATCCTGCATTGTGTTTTTGGCTCTTAGCTAAAACTTTATTACAGTGAATTACGTGTTCTTTCGTGTGCTTTTCTGATTATATCTGTGATGATGTATGTGTGTGTGGGCTGCAGCCGTATGTGTCTGGCAGTGTGTGAGACGAGGATGAGTCATGATGTGAGTGATGAAGGCAGATCGGGATAGAGCTGGAATACCAGAGAGAATGAAGAATGTGTTTGATGAACCGTGTTGTTTGTTTGTGCAGACATGCGAATCCGCGTTCGCTACTAAAGACCGGTTACGAGCTCATATGATCCGACACGAGGACAAGGTTCCCTGCCACATCTGTGGCAAACTTCTCTCCCCTGCTTACATCACAGATCACATGAGGGTGCATAACCAATCACAGCATCACGTCTGTCACCTCTGCAACCGCAGTGAGTATCATGGATTATTTCATTTGGGGTTTGAAAAGCGTAGCTATTCCTTTCATATTCTAACACCCTTTTTTAAATGTCTTTATTGAGAATATGAATTGTAAATGTGTATGTTTAACTATAATAATTTGCTAGAATTCTTTTGATCAAACCGGTCATTTTAGTGAGTCTCTTTAAATGACTAAATCTGAAAAATGAGAATTGGATTATTCTGACTGTGCATGCAGCCAGTGACATCTCAGAAAAGACATGTTGACTTTTTACATTAATGAATCATTTAATATATAATATCTTCAACCACGGCTCTGTAGACTGAGCACCATCACTGAATAAAGGTGAAAGAAATATTGCTATGAATCACCTTTTAGCATAATTTCCGTTTACAAACAAATGATTCTAATGAGCTGATTCTTTTTAGTGAATCAAAAACGTACTGTGCAACCACTGTAGTCCCAAATGACTTGTGTTAAAATAACGTCAAAAGACTCATTAACTTAATACTCTATCATGGGATTTTATCATGGGGACTTGGTGTTCAGTTTTAAATTTACCAAGTTAGAAGGTTCCATGTAATTTACAGCACTAGGAAAGTGACAAGAGACAACCATTACAATTCTCATAAAAATCACTCTTTTTCCTCATAGGTTTCACCACACTGACATACCTGCGAGTCCATGCTCAGAAGCATCATGGGCAGGAGTGGAAGGAGAGTGGGGTCGGCCGTGGCTCAGGCCCAGGTGGGGTGCTGTTATGCCAGCTGTGTGGGGTACACTGTAAGACACCCACACAGCTTCAGGGTCACATGGCCACGCACGACAACCAGACGGACCCCAGCGTTCCTTGCCCCATCAGCAGCAGCAGCAGTTCGGTGGCGACAGTGGGCATAGCCACTCCTGTTTCCAGCCCTCCAGTCACAGTTGGGCTGCTGGTGACTGACTGCTCCAGCATTGCTCCTCAGAGCCACAGCTAGCCAACAGCACAGCATGAGGAGGGAGGGCGGATGGAAGAAGCAGGGGTTAATGGGTGGGAGGGGAGACAAATCTAAGAGGATGGGCCTAACCTGGACAGGTGAGCAAAGAAGCAGAACAGTGTATATATAAGATACTCACAACATATTTATGATGATTTTGCTGCCACAGAATTGAAAGTCACCGAGATTTTAATGCAATTTTAATTTGGCCATCTACTGGCTTACTTTCATTTCTGTGAATTTCGTCTGTTACTTGGAGTTTGTAAAATTTTTGAATGTTTTTGAAAGAAGTGACTTATGTTAACTAAGGATGCATTTATTTGAACAAAAATACAGTAAAAACCGTTATAATGTGAAATATTACTACAATTAAAAATACTTTTTTCTTAAAAAAAAAAGGATTTTATTTTTAAAATAAAATGTCATTTATTCTTGTGATGTTTGTTATTATTATCAATGTTTGAAAATATTTTTGTGGAATCCGTGATGCGTAATTTCTTTCAGGATTTTTGGTGATTTGACAGGTCAAAAAAACTGCATTTATTTGGATTAGAAATCTCTTGTTACATTATTAATGTCTTTACTGTCACTTTTGTTAAACTTAATGCATCCTTGCTGAATAAAAGTATTCATTCCTTCCAGAAAAGAAAAAAAAACTTACTGACCCCAAATTTTTAAATGGTATAGTACCTTAAAATGTTTTAAGAAAAAACAATATATATAAAAAATGTGGTATAGGTAAATATAACTGTTCAATCTATGTTTTATTTTATTGTTTCATTTAATTAAGAATTATTAAAAAACATTTTTTGTATCTTTCATTGAGAAACTGTAAAAACATGCTCTTGATTTCTTACCAGTATTTTACTTTTTGCGTTCACTATTCTAAATCTACTTGATAACAATGTTCATGGTTTAAAAAAACAAAAAATCTTTTAAACAAACATGTAAAAAACGTTAAGCCACCGCAGAGCAAATACCTAAATGTTAAATGTATTTATTGTTGCTATATTGGTCTTTTCATCAACATTACCCAGTCCTATTTTTAAGTAATAATATATATTTTTGTAATAGTATTGTCCATATTTTAGATGCAGTTTGTTTGTGTGTATGCAAAATAACATTACCAATCAAACCAAACAATTTTTTTCTCACTCCAGGCAGCCATGGAAATGCCAACACATGGAAACCTACTCATTACCCCACCCTTCTCATCCACCTCAAATCTTGCTGGGACTGAGCAAGAACTGAACGACTCTCCTCAAAATAAGTGTGACTTTTGAATGAACTCAAGAAACATCACCCTGTTTCACACGCACAAATTTTATGTGCAGGCAGAGCAGCAAGTCTCACTGGATTGCTTTGATCCGGTCTGATAAATACAGACAGAAAGGGTTTAGAAGAAGAGCCCAGGAAGGTCTGATGAATGACTGGTTTGGGTGTCAGTACATTTCCTTGCAAAGTCCCATTGGAGAGATCACTGGTTTTAAATGTAGGCTGTTATTATGTGCTGTCCCAGTTCATTATTTAAAAAAAAATCCAGTGTTGAGGAATGTAGAACACAGAGAGGAATTGACACATTATGCCTCCCATCCTTTCCTTAAATAATAATGGCTCATATCTACATGATCTTAAAGTCTAGAAGAGATACGTTTATAAATGAATTTACTCTGTTGTAAGAGATCAGTCCATCATAAATGATCTTGACATAAATGACACCTCCACAGAACTTGGACATTTGAGGGGATGAAATATAGTGCCATTTCCTCTCATTAATCCCTGCAAAGGATTGTAAAAGGGTTTAAACATGGTCACAAGGACAAAGTATTTATATTTGTAATGTATGTAGTATACATAAGTACTAAAAAAGCATCAACTGTTCAATGCCTCCTTTGATATTTTTCTCATTTATCTTGATCTCTTTTTTTTAACTAAAGATGTTAAACAGATGTAATAATGTTGCATACGATCTGTAACCTATGTTTCTAGTTCAATTTGTGTTGATGCTTGTTTAACGCCAATATGTGTTGGTGTCGCTTTGCTCTTATCCTAAATAATCTCTGTATTATGAACATGCACCTAATTATACTGAATTTAACTAATGGACCCTTTTCACAAGACATTTCAATGGTCATCAGCATCAAAAATCCTCCAAAAATTTTTATATTATCATTTTTTTTTTTTTTAAGTGTATGTACATTTATAAGACTATACTTTGTATTATTTCACCTTTGCATCAAATTTCGAAAAACTAGTTACTGCTAATGCGAGGGTGTTTCTAATACAGCGTCTGTGGGAGGGATGGTGAATTTGACCTCGTTCTCTCTTTTGATTGCCGTTATCAGTCTCTGTCAATTTATTTCCTTTTTTTTGAAAGTCATGAGAACACT
Source organism: Cyprinus carpio (assembly GCF_018340385.1). Taxonomy (NCBI): domain Eukaryota; kingdom Metazoa; phylum Chordata; class Actinopteri; order Cypriniformes; family Cyprinidae; genus Cyprinus; species Cyprinus carpio. The sequence goes on along the minus strand of NC_056574.1, from coordinate 27,732,539 downwards.
ATAGTGGAGTTTTTCTTTTGCTATTTGAGCAAATGGGAATGCAAAAAAATATATTTGTGGTAGTCTCCCATTCACCGCTATAGAAGTTTACCCAACTATGATGACTTCCGCTGCTGAGAAACCCAGAAATGTGGAAAAGGGTCCATTGCAGTCTCACTTGCTTTTATGGGATATTATGTGTAAGTGTAAGTTACCTGGTGCTTTTCTGCAATTGATTTGATACATTACACACAGTTGCTATAGTGTTAGAAATTAAAAAGTGATTCTTTTGAAAAACAGTGATGAAACTTTTCTGTGAATATAGTACTTAATGGTGTAACATTACATATTTCACAATTTTATTTAAATTAAAATATTTTAAAATGTTTTTTTTTTTTTTTTATCTTAAGTGCATTTAACTATTAAATGTGTTGCATTAAAAATATGACATTAACATAGCATGTTTTAAACACGTCAAATGCCTGTCCCACTTCAGACGTCTTGACCTTTCTTTCAGACTAGCAATATCATAGGTCATAATATTTCTGATACATAGCTTCAGTTTTTAGTTTCACGGTGGTTTATTGGCATGACAAATATTTTTACAATTTACAGTTATGGGGGGAAAAGCCTAATTGGTGGAGATATTAATAAATATGGTACATAAAATAATATTTATATAATTCATATATATAATATAATTAATATAATATAGTAATATTTATATAATCACTTTTATGGACTTTTACCTTAACTGTTCCCTGCTAGTGGAATGACCTGCCCAACTCGAAGCGAGCGGCTCTTTAGCCATCTTCAAGAAACAGCTGAAGACATGACTCTTCCATCCTCACATGGCCCTCTAACACTAGCACTTGCTATTCTATTTCTATTCTACCTACTAGTTTTATTTATTATAAAAAATGTGACTCCCTACAACTCTCTCTCTTTCTATTCTATCTACTTTTTTTTTTTTTTATATATATAAAAAATTACCCTCTAACAGCAGCGTTCTCTATTGTATTTCTATCTACTTGTTTTCATTTTATTATTATTATTAAAAAAAAAAAAAAAAAAAAAAACCTTGCCATGTGTACTGGTCACAGCACTAACACACTATTGCTCTTTTGTTAGTTTGATTGCTTCTATTGTTCTCATTTGTAAGTCGCTTTGGATAAAAGTGTCTGCTAAGAGCTGAATGTAAATGTGCATATTAGGATTTTAACAATAAATATTAAGAATTTGCATAGAACTGTAAATATATATATATATATATATATATATATATATATATATATATATATAATTTTTTTACAATTATTTTTTAAGTTATAAAATTATGAGACCTTATAGCACCCCACCCCCCTTTTAAAAAAATAAATTATTAATAATAATATTATATATATATATATAAAAAGCTTAATTTCTAAAGTTTCAGGTTCTGTAGTTAGTTCATTTGTACCCTGTTCCAGTGAAGCCCAGTGAGTGTATTATTAGCAGAAGACAGCGAGCGGTGAAACTGCGTCCCTCGCATTGTTTACACCGGCGGTGCTCCCCTCCCCCACACACTCATCCCTCCTTTCTTCCACTCCATCCCCCTCTTTCAACTCCTCCTTCTCCCTCACTACCGCTACTTCCAACAGCTGATTTCCAGACCGGAGAGAGGAGCACGGCGACACAGTTCAGGTTAGGAATCAGCTGCAGCAGGAGGATTCAACGCGAGCAGAAATGCGGGGAGAGCGCCGCGATCCTCCAGCATCCGTCATGAAGATCTGAGCTCCGCCGCCGCTGCCATCAGCTCCGAGAGGTTAGCCGCGGTGCTAAAGCTAACTTTACAAACATCTGCAGCCAACAAACCTACATTATCGGCCTTTGTCTGGAGTTACAGCTCGTGTTTTATTTGCTATGTGCAAATAAGTTGGATTCTATTCGCTTTGTTATTATTTTCCTTTCTGAAATGGATCATTTGTACATATAAACATCATATATAGGTCACGGAGCAGATTAATTAGCTAGCTAGCCGGGGGTAACAGCTGGTGAGGTCGCGTTAGTTACATTATTATTAAGAGTTAACTGGCTTGAAATTCTATAAAAGTTAAATGTAGAAGATTGAGATACATGTAGGCAGACCGCTGTGGTATGTGGAAGGGCTTAAATATTAGCCTTGTAACGAGTTGTGTTTCATTGCAGGGTAGCTTGTTAGCTTGGATATATACAGTCACGGCCAGGGACATAGATTGTGTTTTGCAGTGTTGACCCTTGTTCTTCATAACCTCTGCAGTTCACTCTGGCATGCTGGATATTAGCTTCTGGGCCAAATCCTGACTGATGGCGATCCATTCTTGCCTTATTAGTTCTCGGAGTTGATCACAATTTGTGGGCTTCTGATTGTCCACTCGACTTTTGAGGACTGACCACAGGTTTTCTGTGGGATTGAGATCCAGGGAGTTGCCTGGCCACGGAAACAAAATTTCAATGTAATGATCTTCGAGCCACTTCATCATTCTTGCTTTGTGACATGGTGCTCCATCATGCTTTAATGCACCGATCACCAAATTTCTCATGGATCGGTGGAAGAAGTCTCTCTTGCAGGTTGTTTTGATACCGTTCTTTATTCCTGGCAATGATTTTGGGCAGAATTATGAGAGAGCCCACTCCCTTGGTTGAGAAGCAACACCACACATGGATGGTCTCAGGATGCTTCACTGTTGGCACAACACAGGACTCATGGTAGCTTTCACTTTTTCTTCTTTGAACAATAAAAATTTCCAGATGTCACAAGCAGTCGGAAGGGAGCTTCATCAGAGGAAATAACTGCACCCGTCTTCTGCTGTCCAATCCTTGTACTTCCTGCAGAATTTCAGTCGGTCCTTGACGTTTTTCTTGGAGAGAAGTGGCTTCTTTGCTGCCCTTCTTGACACCAGGCCGTTGTCCAAAAGTCTTGTCCTCACTGTGCGTGCAGATGCCCTCACACCAACCTGCTGCCATTCCTGAGCGAGCTCTGCACTGCTGGTGACACCATTCTGTAGCTCAGTGGTTCCCAATCCTGGTCCTGGAGAACCACCAACACTGCACATTTTAGATGTCTCCCTATTCAGACACACCCGATTCAACTCTTCAGCTCATTAGTGCAGACTCCAAGACCTCAAATGTGTGTCAGATAAGAGAGACACCAAAAGCATGCAGTGTTGGGGGTTCTCCAGGACCAGGATTGGGAACCACTGCTGTAGCTGACTCCTCAGGAGGAGGACGTCCTGAAGACTTCTTCACTGCAGTCGAACCTCTCTCCTTGAAGTTCTTGATGACCCAGTTAATGGTTCTTTAAGGTGCACTATTCTTTGTAGTAATTTCCTTGCATGTGAGGCCATTTTAATGCGCTGTGATGATGGCTGCACATGTTTCTTTGGAGGTAACCATTGCTAACAAGAACAATGATTTAGAAGCGTTTCTTCCCTCCTTTTATAGCAATCAGTCTGCTCTTACAATCTGATTAGTATGATAGTGATTTCACCTGACTAGTACTCATTCACACTTTCACATCCGCTGCTGATATGATTAGATAATTAATGTTAGCTGCTCATTTTGTGTTAGGATCAAAAAACAGTGTTTTTTTTTTTTTTTTTTTTTTTTGAAAAGTTAATTTTTTTTTGGCCAATGAAGCTTTTAGCAATTATTTAAAATGCATCTGACCACTCTACACAATAATCTAGAAACAATGTGAATGAACACCACGACAGCTTAAGCAGCAAACTTTGCAAAACACAAAATGTATGTCACTGCCAAAACTTTTGGCCATTACTTTAGACTAGAGGAAAGAGCAGCTTGCAAACAAAGATGAGGAACAAGAGTGATGTGAAACTTTCCAGACGTGTTGCAAGCACACGTTTTTGCTGGCTGTTCACACTGATATTCCAGATAAATGTGCTGTCAGACCACAGACCGAGCACATGAATGAAGTATATAAACCTTTGGCATGCATTTGGTCTAGTAATGTTTTTGAGTGAGCTGCTAGTTGCAATGCGGCTGCAGGAACTGAAGATGGGCTCAACAACTTGTTTGATTTTCCTAATATTTTTCTTTTGAAGTCATGTGATAACTGTGTGTGAGGAGCAAGCAAAAATAAAAGGCATCATTCACTGGAAACCGCGGTGCAGATTTTGAATGTCATTTTACATCCCACATATTCAGACCTGAAGTTTGGTTATGACAAGCAACAGTGTCGAATGGCGTTTGAATGAGATTCATGAATGGATGTTTGAAAAAGATTTTCAGTGGATAATGCCTGTTTTATTAATTTTGTGTTCCATGAAAATTTAGTAGGGATTTCCAGTCAGTTTGGTACATGTCTCGAAATTTATGGTTTTATTAAACTACTTTTGAACTGCAGATAATCCGTTTAAAGGGATAGTTCACCCAAAAATGAAAATTGTCATGATTTACTCCCGTTCATGTCACTCCAGATCTCTATGACTTTAAAAAGAAAACAAATGTATTTTTATTTTTGAAGTATGTTGGTAATTAAACCGTTTTGGTTCCCGTTAACTTCCATTGTATTGACAAAATATACTATAGAAATCAATGAGAACTGAGCTGTGTTTAAATTCTGACAGAATTGTCATTTTTGGGTGGACAATCACTTTAATGACAATTCCACTCCTGTGTTTGTTTTGATGTAGGATGGCTTTCCATGGATCCTCTCGGCCAACAGTGTGTGGTAACATATTCCCTGGATCAGAGTTAGGTCACAAGTATTTTTGTGTCAACACCACGACCGGCACTACCTCAACGGGCCTCAGTGCAACACCAAATCCGACCGTACCCAACGCACCTGCTGGGACTCCCAGGCACCCCGCGTCTCTCGGGGGCAGCACAGGTGGAGGGGCGGCCATCCCGCAACCTCACAGTAACCCAGCAAGTGAGGTTCCAAGTCCTGCTGAAATGGAGCCTGATCGGCCCATTGGTTATGGTGCATTTGGAGTGGTCTGGTAAGTCCTCCTGTCATCCCAGTACACTGACTCATGATGACCATCTGTCATGTAGTTACACTACTGTTTAAAAGTTTGGGATCTGTGAGATTTTTAGAAGATATTTTTGAAATAAGTCTCTCATGCTCACCAAGGCAGCATTTATTTGATTAAAAATGCTGTAAGAACAGTAATATTGTAAAATATTTCAATGATATTATATATATATTTTTATATTTTTGTTTAAGTTTAATTAAAATTATAGTAAAACCCAAAGTTTGGTCAGTGGTGTTAAATATTACAAACTCTGGCTGTCCTTTTGCATTGATAGGTCTGTGACGGACCCTCGGGATGGACGTAAGGTGGCTCTGAAGAAAATGCCGAATGTCTTCCAGAACCTGGTCTCCTGCAAACGTGTGTTCAGGGAACTCCGGATGCTGTGTTTCTTTAAACATGACAATGTAAGTTTTGCAGATGGAAAAGGGAAGCACGCATGCATGCATGGATGGGTGGGTAGTTGGGAATAAAATGAAAGAATAGAATAGATTGAGATAAAAAAGTGTGTGTGTTTTCAGAGTTTTGGAACTTGATTGCATGTTTTTTGTAATGATGGGAATTTGCTTTGGCAGGTGCTGTCTGCCCTTGACATTCTCCAACCTCCACAAATCGACTGCTTTGAGGAGATGTATCCTTCAGACTCACATTTCACCTCAAGTTGTTTTATTCTATTCATTGTTATTTTATTCTATTCATGCCTTAGTACTAAGGGGATTTAAGGAATGTTCCACCTAAAAAATCCAGATTTTCTCCTCATTTACTTATGCTGTCTAAGACTATGTTTACACTAGTGCATTTTCGTTTTAAAATGCATAACTTTTGCTACAGTTACGCCTGTGGTTTACACTACTCCGGCATTTTCGACCCTCAAAAACAGGAGACTTTCAAAAACGCTGCAGACCCCGCTTTAGTTTGAAAACTCTGGGGTTGCGTTTCAGTGTACACGGACCAAAACAGAGACTTCTGAAAACGAAGGCATGGCTGCCCACATTTGCTCTGCGTATCCTTGATGACCGTGTAAACAATGACATCATGCTCATTGTTGTACCTGCATGAATGGTCATGTGACATGCGTTTTTGGTTGTGTAGTGTGGACGGAGAACGTTTCTGAAACGGCAGTGTAGACACGAAAACGCACTAATGTAAACAGGGGCTAAGATGTATAAATTTCTTAATTTGTTTTTTCAGAAAAATAATCTATGTTTATGAGTCCATATAATGCAAGTGTATGGGATGATAAAGCAGGGCTTGTAAGCTGGCTGCTTTGTGTACAGCAGTTATTGGGGAAACCTCTGTTTCTCCCGCTTTAAAGCACCTCCTGCTGGCAGAGAATGAATTTGCATTTTCAGTAAGTCCGTCTACACAGAAAACATATTTTGCTCATTATCAAAAATAATCTGCTCTGGAGGGACTTAGCTGTTGTTATTGATTCTATTTGGAAGTATCCAGAAAGTTAAGTTAGGGCCACAAAAGCGCCAGTGCGCAGTAACCTTTGTTTATGTTGTTGCCGTTAATATTGTCTATAATGTTTTTGCACTTATTAATTTGTTGTGAATGACCTGGTCTGCATCCAAGGTCCAAAATTAACACATTGCCAAGCACCGAACACAAGTGAAAATTAGCTTTGGCTAGTAAATTTGCCAATAACTATGTTAGGAAGTGTAAGATGCAAACATTCAAGGAAAATTTTAAGAACATTTTTTTATGTGTGTGTATGTATGTATGTATGTATGTAAGGTTGCCACAGCGACGTGCATTTAAAATCCTTTATTACACGGTTCTGTGGAATACTTGATTCTGATTGGTCAGTCGTGACATTCCGAGGTATGTTATCCCTCGATAACAACCCGTAAAAGCTGATAACACAGGCTCATCCGGTAACAGCAGTCGGTGCTTTACTCTTGCTAGGAACAGTTTTTCTTGGTGGAAGCTTTGCATTTGTTTAGCTAATAAAATATTAAAACTCGATTCAAAGCGGTGTACAATTATTTAATTATGTCATCCTGGTATTGCGGACTCGCTCTCTCGTTTCATACAAACAAAGCTGCTGCCATTTTGCTACGATTGTTTTGTACACTGTAATGGATTATAAAATAACTAACAAACTGGTAAGATTTTAAAACATTTTTGTCAAATCTTTTATTGATTTAATTATTTATGTGGTGAAATGTTATGTAATAAGTGGTTTGACTGCACCGTTTCCCTTAAATGTCCATCTAGTTTGAACTTGCCATTTGCTCGCAACTGCTGTGTTCACGGAAGCTTTGTGTTCCAATATTTAAACTCAAATCAATATTTTGTGTCTAATTATTTACTTATGTGGCAAGTAGCAGTGTAGTAAGTGGAATAATGTACTAATGTACTAAGCAGAATAATGTAGTTAGGGATAATGTACATCCAGCTGGTTGTTATCTCAGAGTAACCCCCTTCAGGCTGATACAAGACCCCTCTGCTTCGAATCAGGGTCCTGATCACCCTGTCAGGGGTTATTCTGTGATAACAACCGGCTGGATGTGCATTATCCCTCACTTAATGCATGGCAAGCCATTGATTATCCCGCTTATTACATGGTCATTTGCCAACATTGACAACTTAAAGCTGTTTGTGATGTTTGCAGCTCAATATTTAACCGTAAGTGTAAAAATAACGGTTATTTTCGTCAGTTACGGCTCGTTAATTCTAGCATTTTGCCCGCTTCAAATCAGATACAGAGATGAAATAGTGCAGTAAGACCACATTTATTTGAATGAATTATAGCATTTATTTGAATGAATTATCGATCGATCTATCGAGATGACAGTTGTGTGTGAGATACCTGTGTCTGTCTGTCTCTCTCTACAAACAAGGAAGCTGTTTAGTTACTTCTATTTTACCACATGCAATTGGTGCCATAAAATTACTCTTAAAGGGGTGGTTGATCAGCTTTTTTTTTTTTTTTTTTTGATTGTGTTTATGGGGTGCAGTGTAACATGTTCATGCTTCGTTTAAAAAAAAAAATGCATTATTTTCACATATTTTACCATTATTCTACAAAGCTGTTAACAGCTGTCAAAACGGTTTTTGAGTTTCTGGTTCTATGAAGCCCCTCCCTCAGAAATATGCAATGGGCTTTGATTGGTTAGCAGGCTCAGTGTGTTTGTGATTCGCTAACCGCCGAGTGCACATTGTCCGAAAATGTCACGCCCCTTTACCATTATGGGTAGTTGCCTGTTCTCGGGGATTGGGTTTATGTAAACATTGGGGGTTAGTGATGTCATAAACCCAGGAAGAAGCTCGTTGTAGTCCCTGTCAGCCATTTTTTTTAGTCCTTATACAGCGATTTCTTTAAAAAAAAAAAAAATCTCCCTTTGCATTGAACTTTGAGCGTCGTAACTTTGCAGATGTTGTTTATGCTCTAAAAGCAACATTATACAAGTTCAAAAAGTGAAATCATAATCAACCACCCCTTTAATGTACCATGAGATATACATTTTTTTGTATTTCACTCATTAATAGTATTCAACATGTTTTATTTTTCCTCATAGCAGAAGTTGTTATTTTGGCTGTAGATGTTTTGCAGGTCAGTTGTTTTCTTAACTGGATCTGTGGTGTAGATACGTGATCACTGAGCTCATGCAGAGTGACCTGCATAAAGTCATCGTTTCACCTCAGCCTCTCACCACCGATCACATCAAGGTGTTTCTCTACCAGATACTCAGGGGTGAGTTCACATGGTCATGTCGCTTTTGGATTATACTTTTTTTTGGGGGGAGGGTGGGGGGTCGAGTATTTAATCAGGATAGAAGAAAGTTTAATGTGTTTTGTATCTGCACTGCAGAATAGGATAATCTTTGACTTTGTAATCGGCCTGGGAAGCTTTAATCTTATGTTCTGAAAATAAAATTTAGCAAAATCCCACTGAACTGTTAATCTTGTTTGGGAAAGTTTTTACTCCTGTTGCTGGGAGAGTCAGATGAATCTTCTAGCTGATGCTGTATTTATGTGCATAATGAATCTAGAGTATGGATGACAATACTAATATTAATGGAATCGTACTCATACCTCTCGTCTTTCTTACACTTCGTGTCCTCCGGTTGAGCTTCCAGATGAGTTTGAAAGCTTGCCTCAGGGCAAGTTCAATTTCTCATTTGAGGCTCATGAAGAGAATGATTAGATTAGAGGCCAGCCTAGAACCATCAGAAGCTGATGACTCGACTGAACTGGCGCCCTCGGGTGCCGCGTTTCAGTCTGAGGCAGACGCTGAGATGGTGGCCATGCTTGCCCTGGCAGCCAAGAGCATCAAGCTCGAGAGGACTCCTCCACAGTGTCCTGAGCATTCTCGGCTGGATGATTTTTTTTGGGTGCTGAGCATGACACTAAACCGCACCCAGCCCCAGTTCCTTTCTTCCTGAAGGTGCACAAGGAACTGACGAAATCGTGGAAGGCCCCCTTTTCTGCCAGGACACAGGGGTCCAGCGAGGCATCATACGAAGGTCCCCAAGATGAAGAGAGCGATTGCAAGACACTTTTACCCGCAAAATGCTGACACTTGGCGGGGCATTGAAATAACCAACCCAGAGGTTTTTGCAGGAACTGTGCTCAGCGACCGACTATGCCCTCCAGGCTACAAAGGTCACGGTGCAGGCTCTGGGTAGGGCGCATGATCTGGTTAACAGGTTCCTAAAAGGCACCTGGAGGCTGAATCCTCCAAGGCTGCACCTCATCCCCTCTTAGGATCTCTCGGTGGTCCTTCAGGCCTTACAGAGAGATCCATTTGAGCCCTTCAGACTGTTGGACTTTGTGCCTTCTCTATGAAGACGACCTTCCTGACTGCGATCACTTCTATCAAGAGGGTGGGAGATCTTCAAGCCATCTTTATTGACAAATCATGCCTGAAATTCGGGCTGGCAGGCTCTCTCGTTGTCCTGAGACCCCGGCCTGGATATGTGCCCAAGGCTCCCA